>NW_026462512.1:0-67790 GCF_021730395.1 Mercenaria mercenaria
GAATATTAGTATATGGTAACTTCACTATCAGGCATACACTTGTATCAGAAAAGAACGTTACTATTTTTATGGCAGTTTCTGAGGTCCTGGACCAAGTCTATCTAGATATCTCTTCAAGGCTTTACTAAAGCAGATTGGCAAAACTTATTTGTACTGTATCAACTACAGACACACATGCTAAAACAGACAGACACACACAACTGTAGCAAACACATTTAAGAAAGGTTTTAAATATCTAAATTATGATTTAGTGAATAAACAAATTAGTATTTAAGTGTTCTATAGACAAAAAATACAGCCTATATTACCTTGTGTTCAGCATGTACAAATTTAAATACTAAAACATCAGATAACTTAAGAAATCTATCCAACTTTTTTCTAACAAAGTCATATACTGTTTTAAATTTACATTACCGAAACAGTAAAATACGACAAAAGATAAAAAAAAGCATGAAAATGTTGAAATAAAGAAACTTGTGTCGAATAAATAACAAAAGCAACATAACAATAATCAGTGAACTATTTCCACTTTTTAAAAAAGGCATCAAAACAATTTGTAAGTAAATACAAAATGTCTTACCCCTAAAGCCTGCATCTGCATGGCAACAAGTTTGACAACCTCAGAACAGAATATTGGTGGTATAATGGAGCTACTGTGCTCCGCCCGGAACACACCCATGCCTGGCAGGCTCTCCATTACTGTCTGAGAACCACTTGATAGAACTATGGTGATGAGCACATTGATCAGCGTCTGATAAAAAATTAAAAATGGATTGTGCTTTTTAAGATAAAGGTAAAGCATAATTTGAGCCGTGCCATGGGAAAACCAACATAGTGGCTTTGCGACCAGCATGAATCCAGACCAGCCTGCGCATCCGCGCAGTCTAGTCAGGATCCATGCTGTTCGATTTTAAAGCCTATTGGAATTGGAGAAACTGTTAGCGAACAGCATGGATCCTGACCAGATTGCGCGGATGCGCAGGCTGGTCTGGATCCATGCTGGTCGCAAAGCCACTATGTTGGTTTTCTCATGGCATGGCTCATTTAACATTCCATATACAGTCAAATTTCGTTCACTCAAACTCGGATAATTCGTACACCACCTTTCTCTCAAACTCGTCGTCAGGTCCAAGAAAAATTCCTATATAATGAATTTTGTTCGATAACTCAACCGATCACTCGAACAAATTTTGCTGGTCCCGCCAAGTTTGAGTTAACGAAGTTTGACTGTGATCAAAAGACTATGCCTACGATGCCCTTGTACGACCAACTAGGTATCCAGTAACAGATTTTACCTCCAGATACAAACCTTTAAATACTTAAAGCCAAGCAAGTACCATATTTCGCATCTTTGATGTGACGTGGCCAGGGATTAAAACCACTGACCACCCACACTCAAAGTGGGAACTCTACCACTGACCTACTGTGGCTGTATATTAAACATATGGAATTTTTACATCTTGTGTGCAATGCACAAGCAGAACAAGTTCCAATTTGCAATTTTTTGCCCTTGCCTCATTTTCTTTCATAACAGATAAAAGGTCAAATGTAAAGGTAAGCTTTATTTCATGTCATATAATATTTTATTCAACAATTTACTTGAGCTACAAAACCTTTCATTGACAAGCAGGCTATCAATTCTCAAAGGTAATTACCAGGGCTATCAAGATTCACAATAAACAAAATTTTCTATTTTTTTTTCATATGATTTCAATTACTTAATAGCAATCAATTTAAACACTTTCTTTAAACTTTTATTTGAGAGCCAGCTTGCACAGGTTACAATGTCTACAGCATGGAAGTATGTACAAAGAAACATCTTTCTGAGTTACTGTCAAGGAAGTTTAAAAATTTAACTCACCTTTAAATGTGGCAAATGTGCAATGTACGGAAACTTTTTTAACGTCATGAACACACCTAAAACAAAGATATCTTACATAAATATTGAACAACAAATGTTTAAAACAATCACATACAAATATAACTACAAGTATACAAAGAATTTGTAAATAAAGTCGCCTAAAAAAAAAAAAAATACAATTGCTATTTCTAGCATCACTAACTTAAAATCTTGCAGTATTTTCTCTCTATTAGCAAACAGGACAGTTTCAGATGGAAGGAAAACATTGCCTAAAGATATCTCAAATGTTTCAGCATACTGACAGTCTTGTGAAAAGCTAGTTTCTGGGCGAACGTTTCATGCGATTGCGCATAAGGTTAGTTTTAGTCACCATCAGTAACACATATTTCCTCTTTCTCCTGAAGACTGTAAGTAACTTAGTGCAGTATATGTGTTCCGGCTTAGCATGTTTTAAATCATATAAATGACGAAGTCTACTTGTAGCTGTAAGCACAGTGCTCAACTTCGTAGTGTTGCCTTACTAAAATATCATATTGTAGACACATGACATGATTTCCCAGTCAGTCACATTATACCGACATTGGGCTGACCAGTCCTAGAACTGTCCTGTTAATGCTGAGTGCCAATCGAGGAAGCTAGCAGTACCATTTTTAACATTTCTGGTAAAACATGGCTAAGGAGTGAACCCACAACTTCCCGCACTGGAAGGTGGCGCTCTATCACTAGGCTACCAAGGAGGTTTGGTGGGCAGTGCAAGATTCAGATAATGCAACAATTCCAGAAGCTTCTCTAGTTCTAAGGCATGCTAGATGTAATGCATCCATACATGGGACTCATATCCCAGTGTCTGTAATTTTGTTTCAAGGAGCCAAAGCTCAAAGTCACAACCCTTGATTTTCAAGTCAGAGAGTACTACCACTGACCCAATATGTCCCCTCTCAAGTTTACCATTGACCCAATACATTCCCTCTCAAGGACCAATGACACAGTTGAAATCTTACGCAAACTAATTTCTACGAAAAGTAGTCTTTGTATCCAGTTAAAATTAAGTATTCTGTGCAACTTACAAACTAAGTTATAATTTAAGGAACTCACCTTTTAGCAAATTAGCAGCAGCCTCCCAGTCACACTTTCTCTGAAATATTAGAACAATCAAAAACCCAAAGCTCTGAATTTGTTCACACATACAATTAGTTTACTGAAATATTAGGAAGCATTCAATACCATTCTCAAAAATATAACAAATAGCATTTCTGCTGAAAAACTCTGTAAGAACAGAGAGCACTTGTACACAGTTCAAATTTTTCAACTTTAATTCCATGGAACAGCAAAATATAACAGCCATCTACTTAAAAATCTCTTAACTTTGTGAACTATATTTTGTAATTGACTGTATTACAAACCTTCAGATTGTTCTTGTTTTTGGACAGTTTACTAAAGAGTCTGTCTAGACGTCTCAGTATCAGGTTTAGTGCTGGCCTCACAGCTTCCTGGGACCAGTCTGTGATTGGCAGAATCTCTGTCATATACCTGAAAAATATCATATAATCTCACTGGTTCCTGTTCTTGGATATAATGCTGAAACCAGTCCATTTCTAATTATATTTTGTTCAAATATATCATGAAATCTGACTGTCTGCGATTCTCAGATGTATTTCTGCAATCAGTCAATGTTAAACTACATATATCTGATTCAAATATATCATGAAATTTCGTTGTTTGATGTTCTCAGTTTATAACAGCAACAAGTCCATCTTTAACTTCAATACTAAATCTGTAATTACAGTCCTTGCCACCGATCTAAATACAGTCATGAGTAATGACATGACGAGATCCTAGGCCCAGGCATTCACGAGTTACTGTCCGGAAACGGTTTAACTGTTCTGGGTCACTCTGACCTTGACCTTTGACCTACTCATCTCAAAATTGATAAGGGTCATCTGCTGGTCATGAACAACGTCCCTATCAACTGTCATGATCCTAAGTCCAAACGTTCTTGAGTTATCATCCGGAAACTGATTGGTCTACATACCGACCGACTGACAGACATATGCAAAACAATATACCCCTCCTTCTTCATGGGGGGCATAATTAATTTACAAGAGCCAACTAACCTACATGCATTAATATGACTGATGCTTTTAAAAAACAAGGCAAGTCTTCCTTGAAAATTCCATTGTCATGTGGTGAAAAGTGTCCTGCAGAAAGAAACCTTTGGCAAATTAAGAAGTTGTTATAAACCATAAAACTTCATCATATATGCCTACCTCTGCATGCCAGCACAGCTCATTGTTTCTGAATCATAGGGTGCCAACTTCAACAGGGTGTGAGCAATTTCTGCCAGTCTCTGTAAAAATAGCACTATAATAATTATTCACAAGAAAACAGACTTTTCATACATTTAAAAATCATGGCCCAGTATCAAAACATATATTACACAAGTATTTTCAATCTTGATAAGATAGACAAAAGACAAATACAAATAAGTTATCAACACTGCAGTGGAAGTAAATCTTGCAACATGGCATTTAACTGGGTAAAACAATATATGAGCATACTACAACTGAAGACTTATCTTTGAAGAGACCTGAAGTAATTAAGGATCAAGTTAATTCAAACTAGAGCTATCACTAAAGGTGATGAATGTACCCCCCGCATGCACTGACACAGTACATTGAATTTGACACACACAAGACTGCATAATTATGTGGACTGTATGTATACTAGTAACAAAAAACAAAGTCCCATAACTATGCAGAATATTTATCTATAAAAGAATGTAACATGCACCATGCACAACTAGGGTTGGTACTGATCACTTGTGTGAAGTTTCATTAAATTGTGTGCAAGGGTTTGGTAGATTAGGCACGCACAAGATTGCATATGCAGGCTGTATGTACATAGTATGTTAACAAGAAACAAAGTCCCATAACTCTGCAATTTTTGTCGCTGAAAGAACCTAACATGCCCCATGCACAACTACTGTTGTTACTGATCAGTTGTGTGAAGTTTCATTAAATTGTGTCAAGGGGATGAGGAGAGACGGTGCGCACAAGATTGTGTCTATGTATATAGTATAGTAACAAAAAAACAAAGTCCCATAACTCTGCAATTTTTTTTTCTGAAAGAACCTAACATGCCCCATGCACAACTACTGTTGTTACTGATCAGTTGTGTGAAGTTTCATTAAATTGTGTCAAGGGGATGAGGAGAGATGGTGCGCACAAGATTGTGTCTATGTATATAGTATAGTAACAAAAAAACAAAGTCCCATAACTCTGCAATTTTTTTTTCTAAAAGAACCTAACATGCCCCATGCACAACTACTGTTGGTACTGATCACTTGTGTGAAGTTTCATTAAATTGTGTCAAGGGGATGAGGAGAGATGGTGCGCACAAGATTGTGTCTATGTATATAGTATAGTAACAAAAAAACAAAGTCCCATAACTCTGCAAATTTTTTTTCTTAAAGAACCTAACATGCCCCATGCACAACTACTGTTGGTACTGATCACTTGTGTGAAGTTTCATTAAATTGTGTCAAGGGGATGAGGAGAGATGGTGCGCACAAGATTGTGTCTATGTATATAGTATAGTAACAAAAAACAAAGTCCCATAACTCTGCAAATTTTTTTTCTTAAAGAACCTAACATGCCCCATGCACAACTACTGTTGATACTGATCACGTGTGTGAAGTTTCATTAAATTCTGTCAAGGGGATAAGGAGAGATGGTGCGCACAAGATTGCGTCTACGGACAGACGGACAGACAGACAGACGGACAGACAGACAGACAGACAGACAACCTGAAACCAGTATACCCCCCCTTACAACTTTGTTGTCGGGGGGTACAATAATGATACTAATCTATCTTTAACAACTCAATTCTTAAAATTTGCAATAACTTAAAACATTTATTCATTCTGCAGAAGTCATTTACATTACTTACATTGTGTGACTTATGGTCGAGAAGCTCTGGTGGTCGGAATGAAGGATCGGCTAGTATTTTTCTCAGTTCTCGAAGTCTTGGCTGACAGGTAGAGTAAAATTCAGCAATCACATTCAACAGACAGTCACGAGGTTTTCGGAAATCATTCCTCATCTGCAGATCTTCGTCATCCTGGTCGTAGTGTGTACCTTTTCTACTCCTTCCTTCCTCCATATGTCTGCTGTAATAGTGATGATAACACAATAGTCCTTCCAATGCTACATATACTATATTATAGTATTGCAGTAACTCAAACTTGCCTCATCAGTCACCTTTACATATAACTGTGTGTAAATAAGTAATCAGGTAAATCACCATATGATGAGTTACTAATTATGTCACAATCTCTGTTATTGAAGGTCTGAAGGTTTGAAACAAATACTGATTCTGCAATGCAGAGTTTTGTGAAACCATATTATTTTTCATAGCACAATTCCATACAAAGGAAATTCAGCCAGTAAGAAAGACAGGGTCGTGTGCTTGATTTTTTTCTTAATCTGATCTGAAAAAATTTGGTCCACTGGTAAATTTTGCAATGAGTTTCTTTTGGGAAATTTACACTTCTGAGGACATTTTTGCTATAAAAAAGTTCAACAATGTAGATTTCAATGAAAATGTTTAGTTCCACGTGAATATTTATGATTCCACAGAATCTCACTTCTTAATACACTTCATAAGAAATATTGTACAAGAAGATACAAGAAGAAAGTGTTGTTTAAATTTCCTCCAGCCATTTTTCAACTTTTGACAGTATACAACATTACTGTGATAAAGGAACACATTCTGTAAACAAATGACTCACTGCAACAACAGATATTTGTGTTACTTACCCGCAAGTAGAATCCTCCCTCTCATCATAGAAGACACTTGTCTCTACAGGAGAGCCACCTCGACCCTTGTCCTTCATACTGCTTTTCTCTGCTTCTAGTTGACGGAGGGGTAAACTCATACTCCTACAGTAGAACAGTAATCATGCTTTTTCTAATTTCTTGCAAAAAATCCTTTATTATTTGAAGAGAGAAATATGCAAGATTTAAACTGCTGTTTTATTACCATGCATTAAGGGCCTAAACAAAATTAACAACACGCATAACTTGCCTCTATCAAATTTACGCACAAGATTATAAACATAAAATTTGTTTGCACACATATGCCCCTTAAATGGCACACCTGACTCTGGGTAAGAGTTAGTGACCTTGATAGAACAGTACTGACAATTGTGCCTGACATACCTCACTGTTGTGTAGTTTCACTGAAATTCCTTTATTGTATAAAAGTAATAGCTAAGACACAAATTGATTCCAATAGAGATACTAATGAAGTAACTTATATACAGCGCATCAATAAAACATGTCTTGTGGTACTAAAAAAAGCAATATATATACTGAAACTGCTAACATGCTGTCTTTAAACAAACACAGAAGGAATAGATAATACATTTGTTCCATCATTTCAGCTTGTATATCAATTACCTTGAGAAGAAATCACATGAAGTGATGAGAGCCCTTATAGAACAACCAATGTTACTGATCATGTTGATTTCTGCCCTTGCTGCTGGAGGGTTATCCTTCTTGTTTGTCTCAGTTTTCATATGTTCCAGATAGCGGGGTAGTACTATTTCAAGGGTTGTCTATAAAACATATCACTTTATTAATACTATGAAATCAATGTTATTTATGGGTGGGAGTAGTTTTTAGTGAATTTCATGATCATGTCAGTCCACAAAAATAAATCATGAAAAAAAGAGAAGATATTTTCCACTTGTTTCATTTTAAAAACTCACAATTCATGCATTTAAGTCCCATCAAAGGTCATTTTGGCCCAAACTTCAACATTTTATGTCCATTGTATATAAAATTTAACAAGATTTCAAGGTGCATGTGTATCAAAGGAGACCAGAAAGCTTCACACCGATTTCTGTAGCATATTCTCATCAGTTACGTAAAACCTATGCCTTACCAAAATATTTCAGTAAACTAATGCCATCCATACAGCAAAAAAGTGACAACTTTTCACTTGTTCATTTATTAACAGAAAAGCCTTTCAATTTGTTCCAGACAACGCTTCCAAACAATGAACTTTGATTATCAAATATTTCTACCATATCTCATGGTTTTCATCAGCCAAGTTGTTTTTATTGCTGGTGGACCTGTGATATAATCTTGTCTCATCAAAAAAGTAGAGCGTCAACACATTATATATCAATAGGAGGGTCAAAGAGGCCATTGATACTAATAAACATCAGCCATTAAGGACAAAAGCCTGCAGCTACTGCTAGTATGGAGCTACCCTGTTGTCATATGACCAGACTACATCACACCAGCACATAACGCCAGTCAGGTCAATGAAGATCATGAGAGGCAGTGGAATTATTCAACCTTAGACATTCTATAAAAGTCCTGACTGACAATTTTTTGCCTAAAAGTAAAAGGAAAAATGATTAGAAGTCTTCTAATTTTAGTTCACAATCTGAACAGTAGGTATACATACAAGCATCTGTACACTTCTAAATGAGTCGGGTGAGTACACAACCACTGTTACACACATGTCTATTACATCTATCAGGTTAAATGTGTCTGGCTCATTCTCATAACAAAAATCCTGAAATTGTCAAACAGAAAATAGGTCAAGGTAAAAAGTTTGTAAGTTTACTTTAGCTTCATTCTAAGAATTTTATTAAAAATATCCTCAATCTAAGAAATTCAGGTCTAACATATCTTTATCCTAAAAACAGTCAGTCTAAAAACATCATATATTTGTATTTTCTCATTTTCTTCAATGAGATTTAATCTTATCAAATTATGAATATTTTCAGTAGTTACTGAATCTACAGGTAACACCACAGGAAAGACTGAAATATATTTATTGTATAGAGGTTGTTCCTCTTGTGAGACTAATTTATATAAAGATTTGTCCTTCGGAAGGTATTTACTCCTCAGATGTCATTAACAAAAGTTTTACTATAACCTGTCCATCATAGATATTCAAGAAGGTTGGGGGTAGGGAGTTCTCAACTAAGACAATCTTACCAAAGCTTTGAAAGGTTTTTCTCCATTCACAATGTCAAGTATACACAATGTATCAGGGACATCTTTCTCCAGAGACAGTAGCAAGTCAAACAGGCAATCTGGCTGTACCTATAATAGAATTTCATATGGATAACAGCTACTTGCTTGTCTGAAAGGGGAGGACAAGGTTATCCAGGCAGTAGATCATCTTGTCTTTTCCATAGGAAAAAGGCAAGCTACACATGTGCAATGGGATGTTTGATATAATAAATGATATACAGTATTCATACATATTTTATCTTTGAAAATGTTGCAATTGTATTAACTCTCAAATAAAAATGATCTTTAAGTTAGATATCTGCCTGTATAAGACAGATATTTACCTAATCCTGCCAGGAATGGAAGTTAAGTATTATCATGATCCTATAATAATTCAAGGACTATTACCTGATTGCTGTACTTTCCAGAAGATGCATTAAACAAGAGGGCCATGATGGCCCTATATCGCTCACCTGTTATCATTGCACTTGAGGACAAGAAGGTCCTAAGAAAAAAATATCTAAGTCCAAAGGCCGGGAACAACAAAGGGAAGATATTTAAACAAAAAGAAAAAATAATCTTACAAGGTATAGATATGTTAAAATACACCTAAAAATTGGAGGTACCATCCATGATGTACCACAGAAAACTGGTGTCGTGTTTTTCTCTACGGCCAATAATAAAAAAGTTACTAAAAATAAGCTATTTATAGTAATGTAAAAGGGAAGTAATTAAAAAAAAATATTGTAAGTGGACAAAAGAAGGATCTGCCAAATAAATCTGTTGACATAAATGAAATTTCAGATCAGTATTTTCAGTAGCTATGGAGATATAACAATTTTAATTTGAAATAAAGGGAGGTAATTTGATATCAAAGGCCTGAAGGGCCTGAGTCGGCTTATGATTGATGTACTGACAGTATAGTCTACCAGTTTCAGTTTGTTTTTAGTTTTTTCCCCAACTAAAGAGAGATTTTGTTACAATAAATGAAATGAACATTCGGTCGATGCCTAGTAAAACTTTGATTGACATTATACATGTATTTAAACCCAATATATTTCTCTAAAATTGAAGAGTGGTTCGCAGAAATAAAAATGTTGAAAGTACAAACTACAATTTGACAGCTGACACTAAGATACTGCCCATTACTTTATATATTTTTCCAGTAAACATTTGCCTCCGGCATTGCCAAAAGAGGCAATTATCGGCTGGTATATATTCGCACATGATAAAATTTGAATATGACAATTTATAATATTAAATTTTTACAGCGCGGATTGCCACATACAATTTGTAACGGATGGACTAAAGAACTGATATTTAATAGATATTATAATGGGCATGGCGATAGCCTTGTCATATGTTAGGTATTGTTCAATCATATTATAAGTGATGTCAATTTAAAGTATACTTACTTTTGCGTTTAGAGATACATGTATGTAACTGTTGCTGAGTGTCAATATATAGTGTAACCGATATTAATAAATGCAGTTCTTTTTTAGTTAAAACTATCATTTCTTCTATTTCAGACTTGTTAACCCCTTAAAAATCATGTCTGTTATCCCGAAGTCCATCCACTTTCAATCATCCATTTTGATTCATGTAGACAGACAGGCCCAGACTGGGCAGAAAAATGTTTGAGCCATTTTTACGTGGTCGGTAGCAGGGTGGGTGTGGGGAGGGGTGTTTCTTTCCGCTTTAAATTGCAGTCAGATTTTTGAAATGGGCATTGCGGAAGGTGGTAAAAGGGCAAATGTATCAAACTGTAAAGTGGCAATATGGGGGAAGGATGTGGGAGGATACCCCCTCCTGCAAGTAGGGTTTGGGGTATTACCACAAGAAATTTTTGAATATGTAGACCCTTGATACAGCCATGGTGCGATTTTAACTGAAAATCTTCTGTTTCAATTTCTAAATATTACCTAGATTCTTTCTAGTATTACAATATCCAAAGTATGACTGTCACTTCATCTTTTTACTTTCAGATCATGCCTCAGGACTAGAATATGAGTCTGATATAGATTATATGTAGGTGTAATAAAAATAAATTCTAGAATAATTTCTGTTACAATAATATCTATCATGTATGTTACTTGAATGTTAAAATTTCATAACACAGCTCGATATTTACCCAAAATATTATATCCGGATACGATTACACTTTTCTCCAGTTTCAACAATATATTTTACAAATTGTGATAATACGAAGACATTTAGCAGCAATTGGCAGTATCTGACATTGAAGTTTACGGTTAAATTACCTCTTATTTAAATCTTTTCATAAAAACGTTGTTTCGTTTCGTCAAAGCAGCCAAACATAGACGATCTACTTTCGATTTCAAAAACTACAAGAAAATACAATTTAATGTTTCGCCGATTTGTTTATTTCTCGAAAAATAAGAAATAAAATCATTTTTAATATCAATAGTAACTAAACAAACCAATAAGAGCTTCTTCTTCCGATAATTTATCCGTTTACTGACTGCAAAATTCAACCCACGCAAAGTCGTAGAAGCGTTGTTATAAACAGGTCACGCGTGTTCGCCGACAAGTGTCCAGAATGTAATTAGGATTCATCCGCGAAGTCTCGCGGAAGAATTAACGTACTGCACATATCTTATTCGGGTCATTTAAAATGAAGCTGTCATAATTTAATTTCATCGATGTGGTAAACTCTTTGATAAGAGACATTCAAATGCTTTCAGAGGTACCCACTCAATAAAATACTAGCAGTATGTTCTGGAACTATATTTTGTCTTTCGCTGGATGTTACGCAAGCTTTGTAAGCCTGCGCAATTCATAAAATGCGCAGCGCAATAAATTTGTTATTTGCCCAATGATTTTAAAGATTATTTTTTGAAACGGACAGGGTAACAAATGGATAATTTGGCTTATAAGTTAATATGCAGTTTTTATTTGAATTTGTGAACATCATATTTGCTATTTTGTGACAAAAGGGCATAAAATTCGTCACCATAATCATATGCGCAAATGTATTACCAAATCCCGCAGAATCGTTATGCGTGTTTATGCTTAATGAGTTACCGAGGAAGAAAATACGTGGCTTTATTTGAGTATTGCACAATTACAAGTCATAAATATGACAGATTACGTCGTATATTGGCCATAGCAAATAGGATTGACATAAATGAACTTCATTCGATCAATGAACTCTTTGAAATTAGAGACAATCTAATGGAACTACATCACTTCGCTGTGTTGTGAGGCCATTTAAGAATGAGAAATCGGGCGATAGCAAGGACTTGTCAAACGCCTGACAGCGTTTAGCCGACTCAAAAATCAGTCCATAGTTATCTACCCTGACTGTCTCAGTCCAACTAATAACAATAATGAAATTTCAAATAATTCCTGTATTAAAGTACTTACTGATATAAATCCATTTTGATTACAATCAGGGGAGGTAATCAGATATAAAATAACTCTGGAACCTATGATTGGATCTGATTTGTCATGGAATCCAAGATTTATTGTTGCTAAAGATATTTTGGAAGTTTGTATCAAATAAAACCATAAATGAAGTCTCTATATGGCTGCAAATGCCAAAATAGCCAATTTTTGACCTTTAAGGGGCCACAACTCTGGAACCCATAATGGAAGCTAGCCAGTTGAAGAAAGGAAGCAAGATCTTGTGGTGATACAAATTGTGTGCTAGTTTGGTTAAAATCAAATCATAAACAGGGTGGCCACCAAAAATCTGAAGTAAATTTCCCTGATAATTCCCTGAATTTTCCCTGACAGGATAGTCAGTTTCCCTGATACTTTGTTCGGCGTAGCAACAATTGTGAATATAAATGTAGTAATATTATGGCCTCCATCCTCCCCTTCTAGCCATACCTTCTCCACCAATAAACTTGTTTATTTTACATCTATTTTATATACATATGAAATTATATTTATTTATTATATTTTAAAAATTTATTCATTATTTACGTTATTTTCAGAATCCTGTTTGAATAATCAATTATATAGGTAATTTAAGATCTCATTGAGCAACTTCAGTAAGAGTAGTAAGCATGGTAAGTAACAACTCAAATCAGCTCAAAAAAGAAAACTTCAATACTTCAGCAGCAATGACTTACATTTCACATACATGTACATACATACCATTATTTATTTTGTAACTTGTTGTGATACTAATTCCAGTGTCTTTTATTGCCTATAACATTGATTATTCAAATTAATAATGTGATTACAGCTTTAATCAGTTATCATGTTTTAATGTAAATGAACTGAGCCTGATTTTTAACATTCTCCTTTACAATGCCAAGACACTACAATCTTCATAATCATACTACAACATATTAAAGCAGAAAGTTACAAATAAGCCTTTAAGCATTACAAATATGTAACTTTCTAAACATTATCAATGTTCTAATCACAAACATTCTAGCCATTCAGGTTTCTAACAAGCTATACTCACAAAACTACCAGTAACTGCAGTTTTCACTTTGAATTTAAAACACTATTAATGTCATTAGACAATTATGTAATCAAAACAGGATGTTACATATACACATAAACAATCCAGCACTTAGTTTCTAATATGAGGCAGTGGGAAATAACTTTTCCTGCAGTTTTAACTTTTAACTTAAAAAGAACAAGAGCTGTCACTAATGGTGACAAATGCCCCCGCAGCACCTGACCTTTAACCTTGACCTTTGACATGGTGACCCTAAAGTCATAGGTTGTGTACTCAATAAGTACTAACAGCATTTGAAGTTTGAAGTCCTGGTGCAGTGGTTGGCAAGTAAGTGCCTTCATGCAAAAAGTTAATGTTGTGACGAATGAACAAACTAACGAACGACGGACGAAAACTAATATGCCTCCCTTCGGGGCATAAAAATATTAAACCTAGACAAATGGTCTTCAAGATTGACATAAAAGTTCCTCGAAATGAATTAGTCCACTAAATCAGCATTATAACTGTCAACACCTCCTTGCATTCATAACAATTCATCTTTCTGGTTAACTGAGTTTAAAACTCGAAGTCATGACATGGACACCAGCATAATGACTTTGTGGCCAGTATGGATTAAAAAAGCCTGTACTCTGTCAGGAACCATCCCATCCTGTTCATTTTTTTACTTTATAGACCTATGGCTGTTACAGTTAATGTGCACAAACAAACAACATGGATCCTGATCAGACTACACAGAATGTATAGGCTAGTCTTGATTCCATTAATGGTTTTAAAGCCAAAGAGTTTTCTCATGAAGTTGCTAATTTTATGGTTTTAAAAATACATTTCATAGTTATGCTATTCAAGACTAATGTAAATGTTTGTTAATAACTAGCAAAAGTCTAACAAGCAACTACTACCAATACAGCAGGTACTTCCAATGCATGATTCAAATGTTGGTATACATTTTGTTAATGTCAGTAATGTACTGTCACTCAATTCATTTTAGTTTTTAGTTGTGTAACAAATTTTGCTTGCTTTCAAAGTACAATGTATTAGTATTTGAGGTCTGGGGCAATGGTTGCTCAATTCCATTTTAGCTTCTCTCAATTTTAGAAACAAAAACATATCTCTTATAGTTGATGAATAACAGTTTTAGAATCATCAAATGGTGAGTGCATTTGCTAAGTATAGTATTCTGTATTATATAAAATAAATGTAACTATTATGAAGAAGAGAAACCACCAGTAGCCAAGACATAATTATACAGTCTTTTAAATTTTTTCTTTCAATTTTTGAAAAATTCCCTGATAATTCCCTAATTTTTTCAAAATTTTCAAATTCCCTGAATTTTCCATGCAGGGAATTTTTTTTAGCCTTTTTCCCTGTTTTCCAGAGTCGGTGGCCACCCTGATAAATGAAGCTGCTATTGTACAGACAAGGTCAAAATAGCTAATTTTGGCCCTTTCAGGGGCCATAACTCTGGAACCCATTACGGGATCTGGCCGGTTCAAGAAAGGAACCGAGATCTTATGGTGACACAAGATCTGTGTAAGTTTGATTAAATTCAAATCATAAATGAAGCTGCTATTGTGCAGACAATGTCAAAATAGCTAATTCTGGCCCTTTCAGGGGCCATCACTCTGGAACCCATAATGGAATCTCACCAGTTCAAATAAGGAATCGAGATCTTATGGTGATACAAGTTGTGTGCCAGTTTGGTTAAAATAAAATCATAAATGAAGTTGCTATTGTGTAGACAAGGTCAAAATAGCTAATTCTGGCCCTTTCAGGGGCCATAACTCTGGAACCCATTATGGGATCTGGCCGGTTCAAAAAAGGAAACGAGATCTTATGGTGATACAAGATGTGTGTAAGTTTGGTAAAGATCAAATCATAAATAAAGCTGCTATTGTGCAGACAAGGTCAAAATAGCTAATTTTGGCCCTTTCATGGGCCATAACTCTGGAACCCATAATGGGATCTGGCCAGTTCAAGAAAGGAACCGTGATCTTATGGGGATACAAGTTGTGTGCAAGTTTGGTTAAAATAAAATCATAAATGAAACCACTATCGTGCAGACAAGAAATTGTTGACACACTAACGACGGACGAAGGGTAATCACAAAAGCTCACCTTGTAACTATGTGACAGGTGAGCTAAAAACATTAAATGCTTCCAATATAATCTGCATGCAGTAGCTCTTACTGTTTCAAACAAACAAAAATCTGACAAAAAGGTAGCAGCAACAAACTTGTATGAACAGCAAACAAACCAGGTTTGAAGCTGAAGCAGCATGATCTAACATCTCAGTCGGTGATAATTATTGTCAAAATTTATGTCACATACATCAATGACAGAAACACAAACCAAAGCCAACCTACCTTACTTGTATCTTTAAGGCCAGTGGTGGCAGACTTAAAATCCAATATAGGTGATGTGCTTCCAAACAACTGCAAAATAACATTTTCTAAGTAAGGCTAGTAATCTGAAATAAATCCTCAACATATCATTCTAAAATGAACCAAGGAAATAATAGTACATTGTAAAAATACCTGGTGCTTGTGCTGATGTCAGCACATTTGTTTGTTTGTTTTTGGTATAGTGCCAGTTTTCAATTGTATTTCAGTTATGTAATGGCGAGCAGTTAACCTAATCAGTGTTCCTGGATTCTGTATCAGTAAAATCCTGTTCTCTGCAAGTAACTGCCAACTTCCCCATATGAATCAGAGGTGGAGGACAAATGATTTCAGCCACAATGTCTTTTATCAAATCGTCACAGAGAACATATGCCTCACCCGGGGATCGGACTCATGACCCATAGATTTGCACTGTCCCCTATTTAGCTAAGAGGGCTTCTTGTTGTCAGAAAAGGTAAGTACACATAAATTAATATATAATTTCTGGGATAAGTTTCTTAACATATTCTTAACATGGGGATCTTAACATATTCTCGCTTTATGATAATTTGTTTGTTTGTTTGCTTGTTTTGGGTTTAACGATGTTTTTCAACAGTATTTCAGTCATGTAACGGAGGGCAGCTAACCTAACCAGTGTTCCTGGATTCTTTACCAGTACAAACCTGTTTTCTTTGCAATTAACTGCCAACTTCCCCACATGAATTATCAGAGGTGGAGGATGAATGATTTGAGACACAATGTCTTTTATCAAATCATCACGGAGAACATATGCCCAGCCCAGGGATCAAACTCGCGACCCCGTAGACCAACGCTCTCCCTACTGAGCTAAGCGGGCGCTTTATGATGAGGAAATTTTAACTTCCATAAAGACAACATACAATGCAAAATGTCGCAAAGGCTTTCCTTTTTGCTAACTTTGCATTTTTTTTACAGTATATAAATTCCAATTCAAAATAGTTTAAGCCTTACACAGAGGTAAAAGTACATAATTCCTGGAAATATTTATGAATTTGAACAGCAACTGTTAAATCATTTAACCTTTAGTCTGCTGGAGGCAAGTGATTTTGCCTTTGCAACCAGAGCAGACCAAGATCAGCCTGCACGGATATAGTCTGCACTGTTTGCTGTTCAGTCAGTAAATTTTCAGTGAACACCCCTTCCAATAATAAATGTTACTGCCCAAATAGAATGATAGGACAGTCCATTTTAGAAATTTAGCAGGGTAAAGGTTAATTTCATGGGCATGGCAGTTCATGGTTTTGTAAAAGAAAAGCTATTTCAAAGATGAATTTGTGGATTTCCAAGTAATGGGATTCTTATTTATTAATTGGGGTTTCATTTTTGATTCAACCATGCAACCATGAAAATTTGTCCTTCTTTTATACTAACTAGAGCTGCTTTTGAGAAAAGCACATGCCTCCCAAATCTGCCTAATCACCTGAATAATAGTATACGAGTCAACCATGCACCAAGACCTCAACTGCCTTATCAGACTTTCAGTACTTTGATTATCAAAAAACAAGTTTGAAGGGTCATAATTCCGAGGTTCCAGGGCCGATTTGGCTAGTTATCGAATCTGGCCGAGGACTTATTGGCAAACACATTTTGTTCAAGTTTGGTGAAGATCGGATGAGAAATGTTCAACTTAGAGTGCAGACAAGATTTGTGACAGACACACAGGAGTAAATCAATATGTCTCCCAAACCACTGTGTGGTGGGACATAATAACCCGGTAGTATTCTTTCAATGGAAGTCTATCATACGAACCTGTAACATGAATGGTTTCCTGTGAAGTATGTAGAGCTGTTTACACACAAACTGTATAGCCTTACATATAACAGGGTTAGGCTGATGGTTGCTGTAAGTTCTAAGTAATGTTGGTATCACATTCAGGAATCTGAAAATTAAATACAAATATCGAGTGTTATTACATAGTAATGACTAGGCTTTTTACGGTCATTCCAGCACATCATTATTATACCAGCATGTATATTTCATAGCTCTGTATTGACCGGGCATTACAGAAATCGCCAGCATTTTACTCATAATGCCCGTTCTAATATAGCTTTTTATTTCTCACAATGTGTATTTTCTACAGAGCCAGCACAAATATCAGCCGAAAAGTAAACACAGAATACTAATCCAATCCAAATGAGATTTACTGATATGTATTAATTTAAAACATTTTAAAGTGATTGTGTAATAAAATTTTCAGTAAACATGACTGTGTTCTAACAAACAGACATTGCTATTATTATATTCCTTATTCAGGGGAATGAAGATCAAAGTTAACTGGAGGGCATTCAAGTGCTGTATCCAATAAGCTTTTGAAATTTTCTATCTTCTGACTGGTGACCACAGTTCTTTACACACTGATTAAATGCTCTGTAAGTTACCAAAACAAACACCTGAGCAATGTTTTGATACCATATAGAATACATACCCATTCATGGAGAATATTTGTTTGAAGTGTATACAGGTGTTGAGGATTGTAGCGAGACTGTATCTGAGCAGAGCAGAATCTTCACAATGTAGTATGATACAACCATTGATCACATTCAGGAACAAGCATAGATCCTGGGTCCAGTTGAACGAGCTCGTCATCAGGGAGAACATTTTATCCATTAACTGTAACACACAATTGTACATCTTCACTTTTTATCATTATAACATTATCAACTTTTAAGGAAAGTACCTAAAATTTAAAACAAGAGGTCCATGATGGTCCTGAATCGCTCACCTATCCCCACATGACCCAGTATTGAACTGAGTATGACGTCATTATTTCTATTATTTGACATAGTGACCTATTTTCATGAAGATCCATTGAAAAATATGGCCTCTAGAGAGGTCACAAGGTTTTTCTATTATTTGACCTAATGGCCTAGTTTTTGAAGGCATGTGACCCACTTTTAAACTTGACCTAGATATCATCAAGGTGAACATTCTCACCAATTTTCATGAAGATCTCGTGAAAAATATGGCCTCTAGAGAGGTCACAAGGTTTTTCTATTTTTCGACCTACTGACCTAGTTTTTGACCGCACATGACCCAGTTACAAACCTGACCTAGATATCATCAAGCTGAACATTCTCACCAATTTTCATGAAGATCCGTTGAGAAATATGGCCTCTAGAGAGGTCACAAGGTTTTTTTCTATTTTTCGACCTACTGACCTAGTTTTTAACCCCACGTGACCCAGTTTCGAACTTGACTTAGATATCATCAAGGTGAACATTCTGACCAATAATCATGAAGATCTCATGAAAAATGTGGCCTCTAGAGAGGTCACAAGGTTTTTCTATTTTTAGATCTACTGACCTAGTTTTTAACCCCACGTGACCCAGTTTCGAACTTGACCTAGATATCTTCAAGGTAAACACTCTGACCAATTTTCATGAAGATCCATTGAAAAATATCGCCTCTAGAGAGGTCACAAGGTTTTCCTATTTTTAGACCTACTGACCTAGTTTTTGACCGCACGTGACCCAGTTTCGAACTTGACCTAGATATCTTCAAGGTGAACATTCAGACCAATTTTCATGAAGATCCATTGAGAAATATGGCCTCTAGAGAGGTCACAAGGTTTTTCTATTTTTAGATCTACTGACCTAGTTTTTGAAGGCACATGACCCAGTTTCGAACTTGACCTAGATATCATCAAGGTGAACATTCTGACCAATATTCATGAAGATCTCATGAAAAATATGGCCTCTAGAGAGGTCACAAGGTTTTTCTATTTTTAGATCTACTGACCTAGTTTTTAACCCCATGTGACCAAGTTTCGAACTTGACCTAGATATCATCAAGGTGAACATTCTGACCAATTTTCATGAAGATCCATTGAGAAATATGGCCTCTAGAGAGGTCACAAGGTTTTTCTATTTTTAGACCTAATGACCTAGTTTTTGACCCTACGTGACCCAGTTTCGAACTTGACCTAGATATCATCAAGGTAAACATTCTGACCAATATTCATGAAGATTTCATGAAAAATATGGCCTCTAGAGAGGTCACAAGGTTTTTCTATTTTTAGATCTACTGACCTAGTTTTTGAACCAACGTGACCCAGTTTCGAACTTGACCTAGATATCATCAAGGTGAACATTCTCACCAATTTTCATGAAGATCTTATGAAATATATGGCCTCTAGAGAGGTCACAAGGTTTTTCTATTTTTAGACCTACTGACCTAGTTTTTGATGGCACGTGACCCAGTTTCGAACTTGGCCTAGATATCATCAAGATGAACATTCTGACCAACTTTCATAAAGATCCCATGAAAAATGTGACCTCTAGAGTGGTCACAAGCAAAAGTTTACGGACGTACGGACGGACGACGGACCACGGACACCGCGCGATCACAAAAGCTCACCTTGTCACTTTGTGACAGGTGAGCTAAAAAATGAAATCATAATCCTGACTAATGATACAGCTGTTTACATTTAAAACATATGACTAGTAAATGAAATTAACGTTATGTCATTTTTACTGTATTCTTTTAAATTGAGCCTTATCAGTAAACTCGACATAGTCTTCGGAGAAAAATTGAGTGCCTTGGTCCAGGCTGAGTATACACTGAGCGGCTACCTGTATAGACATGTTGGTATAATAGAAACATAATGTCAAAATTACTTACCTTTACCCAGGAGAATTTATGTAGTGTGTCCAGACCAAACAACTCCTGCAACAAAATATAGATCAGAGTGTCACTTTTAAAAGCTAACATATCTGGTTGGCCTAAAACTATAATGCAAGTGTATAGAACTGAATGTTACTTAAGTAGCAGCTATATTTATACATGCTTTGAGTACTGTCAAATCGATATGGCACTTTATTCTAAAATGTTCATTACTTGAAACTAATTTGTCTACATGGGCTATAATCTGTCTAGATAAAATGTTTGAAACTGTCTAAAAATCCATGCTTGGAAGAGACAAAATGCTATCATTACTTGCAGGTGTTCTTTATATAAAGGTAAAAATGTGTCACAATCACTAAAATCACAAATGAAAAAGATGACCTTACAGCCAAGTCATGTCTAGTCAAATGTTTTCTTCCGTTTTTGTTGGGTTTAACATCACACCGACACAGTTATAGGTCATATGGTGACTTTCAAGCTTTGATGGTGGAGGAAGCCCTTAGAAGCCCCTTTATGCATTATTCAGGGCGTCAAGTGCTTTTGGGAGTCAAAAATATAGGTAGGATCCTGAAATATAGGTATTTGCGGGCCAGAAATATAGGATTATATAGGTTGCTTATAATGAAGAAAACAAGTCAGACAAGTGTTTTATCCTCCTCCACCACCTACCAGCACTCTCTTTTATTAAACATAAAATACAAAGGAACAGAAAAAGTGGCTACTTTTATGATTTTAAACAAATAACATTTTAACATATATCTTACTTTCATAATAAACTATTAATTCACCAACAGACAAAACTTTACCAATACTGGTACTCAAATCAGTTTAACAGGGAATTAGGCAAACCAAGCCATATTGCTAACAACATATATCAGTACATTGTTAATACAAGTATAAAATATTGTGTTGGGCCTGCATTTGTACATGAATGAAAAGAAAACAATTATAATCAAACCATCTACAGAACAAAATTACAACAGTTTCATACTTATGAATACCATGATCTCTGTAAACATGATAACACATGGAGTCCCTTGACCCAGGGTCCTATAATATTGTTACATTAAACCTTCTTGGATTTCTTGGCATCTGTTTCTTTATCTTCATTCTTTCTCTTGGATGAATGCTTTTCTGATGAAGGACTGGACTTGGAAGAAGAGGCAGCTTGCTTGTCTGGTTCAGATTTTGAAGTTCTTGTTGAAGCAGTGGCAGAGCTTTTGGAACTTGATATGGCTGATTCTTGTTTCTTTCCTTTGCTTGATGATTTAGAACTGCACTTATCTAGTCTGTTAACCAGTAACTGTCTCATTTGCTGCTCAACATCCCTTTGGTTTTCACGTACCCTGTCCATTTCCTTTCTTATACCCTCTATCTCTGATGTGGCTGTTGCTATCATCATTTGTGCTACAGAAGCACCTTTCATGTCACTACTTTCAACAGCTTTAGAAAGCTTTTTGTTCCCATCTTTTAACAGTTCCTCTGCTACAGTCAACCTTGTCTGAATCTCCATTTCTTTTTTAAGCAGTGCTTTTTCTTTTTCAAGCATGGAGGAGGTCTTATTCTTCTCTTCTGTTGCAAGTTCTTCCAGTCTTTTCTTTTCAAGCCTTTCTTTCTCTCTCTCCTGTTTCTTTTTCTCTCTTTTTTCTTTTTCTGTCTCAATCCTCTGTTTATACTTGTTATGGGCCATTTTTGCTGCCAGAAGTATTTCACTGTTTAATGGTATTTTGTGAGGTTGCTCATCTACAGGATCACTGAACTTAACTATGTCCTTCAAAGTTCTGATGGCAGTAACAGTTTTCTCACCCAAGGCAACTCTGTCCTCAGTCACTACACTAGTGTTCACTGACAAACTTCTCTCAACCTCTGAATTTCCATGTGGTAATACCAGAGCTTTCCTGACAAGTTGGGGTAAAAATCTGTACTTGAGCTGCCCACTATCAAGCTTCTTCACAAACACTTGTCTCCAATAATGGTCAATTATATCTTCTTCTTTCAAATCATCTTCTTTTGATATACCTTCCATTCATCCACAATATTAACAGTCATATTTTCATCAAAATTAATCTTCCTGGACAAAATTTCAGCATCAATTACAGAGTCTTTTTCAAATCTTCTGACTGGAGACAGGCAACCTAATGACTTTATAAGTTTGTTCTGGAAAGGAAGTCGAGTGACCAAGTATTTTGATACTGAGGTGAAGAATGCTCGAATTCCAAGGATTTCTTTGTGCTGAGCTGCTGATGATTTCATGTTTGATATTTCCTGTCGTGCTTCTCCCAAGACAATATCTTCATCACTAAGCTGATTAACAATACTGAAGTCCTCACACACCATAATTTCAGTTCATGTCCATTGCCATCTACTTCTGATAGCCACCTATCTCGAATCTGACTCTTATTAGCAGGCATTATGAGGCTTAATTATGAAACATTAAGGCTTGTTTATTCTGAAAACAAAATAAAAACATGTGCATTTCCTATTCATATTTTTATACATGAAAGCTTTAAGAAATGGAAAATATTCCAATTGAAAAAAGAACTTCCATTACTTAAAGCTTTCCTAAAGCTGGGCTGGGCAGGGTCGCTACGCCTGAAAGGAATACAAATTTCAATGCCTAAAAGGTAACAGCATATTTATAAACTCAATTATCATAGAATTACTTCTTTTTTAATGGTCTGAATGACCTTTGTATTCCTTGCTTACCACAAAATTTCCAGATTATAGGTATTTATAGGTATTTTGGCAAAATATAGGATTTTATAGGTTATTATAGGTAGAGGGCTAAAATATAGGAAAATATAGGTAAATATAGGTAACTTGACGCCCTGATTATTTCATCATGAGCGGGTATATGGTTTCCTCACATAATGATTTCAGTTCCGCGAGTGAGGCTCGAACCTTCATCAGTGAGGGGTAAATGTTTTGAAGTCAGCGACCTTAACCACTCAACCAGAGGGCCCTGCGGTCAAATGTGATCTTCATTATGTCTGACAGAATTTGTGAATGTATAGATCTTAAAAATGTTTCCACTTTGGTACATAATAATTATAAAGAACCTAACCTTTCCAAGGCTACCATCATACAAACTAAACTCAGCATCTAGAGCTTTCCTCGGGAATGAGGGCAGCTTTACCAATTCTTCATGTAGGAAACTGATGTGATTCTGTAGCTGTATAAACAAACAAGAACCATAATAATATACTGATATACATGTTTAGCAATATGCAATTTTGTTTGACCAAAAAAAAAAAACTTCAGAAGAGTCCAGGAAAAATCTAAATGAAGTTCTAAATCAAATCTAAAATTTCTTTGAACTTTAAAGACTCACAATGTTCAGTTAAAAAAGACCAATAACTCAAAAGTATTTTCTGATAAAAAGTGTTTTCTCATTAAGATTTTCAGCTGCAAAACAACCCTATGATACTTTGAAAACGATAAAGCTAAATCCTATTAAGATGATGACAATGATTCAAGTGATGATGAAGATGATAATGATGACATGGTTGACAATGATGGATACAGGAGTGTGAACAGTGATGTATAAGGTGTTTGTAAAGTGAGGAAGGAGTAACAGTAACCTGGGTGATGACTTGGGTGATGAAAGTGCAAGATTGGAGAGGTCTAAAGCTTTGACTTTCTTAACAGAACAACTCTTCATTACACATAGAAAATAAATTGCACATCATTGGCTGTTAGTGAAATACAATGCTTCACTGGTCTGAACCATCTGATCAATCTTATCAGCAAGAGGTAAATCCTGTTAGCATCAAATGGGTAACACACTACAAACAAGAGGGTCATGATGACCCTGGATCGCTCACCTGAGTAATATGAGCTACATGTTTCAAATGTCAAACTGATGATAAAATATTAAGAAAGTCCGTAGGTCAGTTTTACGATTTGTGTGTGCAAAACTGTGTATGTCATCAAAATTTCGAGGCTGTATCTTAAAAAAAACAGGAAAGTAGGTCAGTAGGTCAAGGTTACAGTCAAGTGACATCATATTACTTGGGGTCATCAGGTAATTATAATTAAACAGTCTTGGAAAAAGGATCAGATGAGTTTTTAAGTATTTTTCCTATATAACCCATATAATAATTAAGTGACCCCAGGGCGGGGCCTCTTTTAACCCCAGGGGCATAATTTGAACAATTTTGGTAGAGGACTACTAGACAATGCATCATACCAAATATCAAAAGCCTTGGTAGTATGGTTTCAGACAAGAAGATTTTTAAAGCTTTTTCCTATATAAGGCTATATAAAACTTGGGACCCACAGGGCAGGGCCTCTTTTCACCCAAGGGGTACAATTTGAATAATTTTGGTAGGACCATAAGACAATGCAACAAACCAAATATCAAAGGTCTAAGTGTAATGGTTTCAGACAAGAAGATTTTTAAACTTTTTTTCCTATATAAGTCTATGTAAAACTTGGGACCCCCAGAGCGGGGCCATATTTCACCCTAGGGGGAAAATTTGAACATCTTGGTAGAGGACCACTAGATGATGCTACATACCAAATATCAAAGCCCTAGGCCATGTGGTTTTATACAAGAAGATTTTCAAAGTTTTCCCTATATAAGTCTATATAAACCATGTGACTCCCGGGGCGGGGCCATATTTGACCCTAGGGGGATAACTTGAACAATCTTTGTAGAGGACCACTAGATGATGCTTCATACCAAATATCAAAGCCCTATGCCATGTGGTTTTGTACAAGATTTTCAAAGTTTTCCCTATATAAGTCTATATAAACCATGTGACCTCCGGGGCGGGGCCATATTTGACCCTAGGGGGATAATTTGAAAAAATTTGGTAGAGGACCACTAGATGATGCAACACACCAGATATCAAAGCCCTAGGCCCTGTGGTTTTTGACAAGAAGATTTTTAGTTTTTCCTTTCGGTTGCCTTGGCAACCACAGTTCTGCATGGAATTCAATTCTTTGAAAAATTCTGAAAGGGGGCCACCCAAGGATCATTCCTGTGAAGTTTGGTGTAATTCTGCCAAGTGGTTTTCAAGAAGATTTTTTTAGAAAATGTTGACGGACACACGATACACAACAAAAGACGGACAACAGACATTGAGCAGTCACAAAAGCTCACCATGAGCCTTTGGCTCAGGTGAGCTAAAAATGTATGCATCTGTCAGTTCAAGTGTGTTCACATACAGAAGTATGCATTAAACATCAAGGGCACAATCCTGTCTGTGTTTCAGCCAACTGAAATATGGTGAAAGCAAGAAATAGGGGGTGAAAGTGTACTCTTAAATAAGCAATTGTCACACTAACTCTACCTGCTACAGAATCCTATATGTTCTCCAAACCTTCCCTCTTCAATAACAGAGAAGTTGTATGAATTTTTCTTTTTTTAGACAGAAGATTATAACTATTTAGCAGTCAGCATGATACAAAATACACAAATCAATCGGACACAGAAATATTGTTAGTTTTAAGCCACACCATCACAATTTCATCTCCTGGTTGTTTTCTAGCTTTTTAAAGGTAGAGGAAGACCCAAGATGCCACTTCAGATATTATTTCAGCCATGGGAAGTAACACAAGTAGAACCAGTGACCTGTAGCCAGCTGGATGGCTTTCAGACATGGAAGTATTCTATGCTTGAAACAAAGTCTACTTGTGTCTAAAGCAGCATTATCATTTGGCATTTCGAAAAATCTCAATTTTTTTTTAATTAAATCATTTTAGCTTAATATTGAAGAAAGCTTGTTTATCAAATCACTCTTTCTTCCTATTCTTGTGATAAACCTAGACCATGATTACACAGCGAGGCAAGATAATGATCCTGGTGGGGTTTAAACTCTCTACCTCCAAGTTAAGTCAGTTCCTTATCCATTACATCAGATTCCTTAACTTTTTATGAACTGAATACTGAATTTTTCCATTTGTAAAATTGATAAACTTACCTGATGAGAACTTGTACTCTGCAGCACAGACACTGTAAACAGAACTTTCCCTATCTCTCCAAACTTCAGTAAGAATGCTTGTTTCTGTAGGTTTTCCTGTGCCTCTTCAGGATCCATGTGTACGAGACTCAACTGAGGGTAAAAGTTACGTCGGAAGAAGTAGAAGTCTCTCACATACGAGTTCATGTTGTGGATTTGGTCTGAAATGTTAGGCAATTACTGAGTTCTATGTGATAAACTACAAATTTTACTTTCACAACAAGAAATATTAAGAACATAAATTTCCAAACACAAGTTAAAAATTTCAGCAAGAAAAATCTTATTACTAAATAGGAATGTAAACAATCATTAACAAACTATGCAACCATATAACCAGGCTTTTAAAATTCTCAACTTAAATTGTGTCCTTGTTATGAAGAGAAGTACAACATTATAACTGGTGAAACGTTTTTTCTTGAAGCAAATTTCATAAATGTTTCAAAACTTCAAAATGATAATAAAGATCTTGGTATGAAAGGTATCTAGCAATTTTACTATGAATTTTGTCTGATGGTAAAGAAACTATTTGTCTCTGTATGAAAGAATTGTTCCTAGGAGGTGTCAATAAGAGATGTTAAATTGTAGAATATATTCTTACTTGATTTGGTATCAACCAGGAAGTAAGAATTCTGTTCATCCTCAGGTATGTTGAAGAAATCCAAACTGTCTTGGTGGATCACATTGAACTGGGTGTCCTGAATTCGAAGTTTATATAGAGATTAAGCTGTAATCATTGTATAAAGACCCTAGTAAATGTTAATGAAATTTATTTTATTGGTTTGTTTTATTGGGCCTGAAGCTGTTGATAAGCATTGTTTCAGTATGGTTATCAGTTACTGAGTTAACCCATCTAATGTTCCTAGTTTGCTTTCCAGCTTTAACCAGTGTTCTGTATGTAGCTGACAAATTTCCCACATGAACATTACAATTCGAGGACAAAAGATCTTACATGTGTTGTTTTCACTCAATCATCACAGACAGCACATTTCTAGAGACTTGAACTTTCACCTTTTTGAATTGAAATCTTGTGCTCTACATTTTGTGCAATTGCTCAAACTACCGATAACTCACACACATTTTGCTGGTCCTGTTGAGTTTAAGGATGAAGTTTCACTGTATTCAATGTACAGCTTACCTCATGAACAGGGAACTGTGATGGTATACTTGTCAGATCTGGTCCATGTACAATAATCTTCTTGGCACTGGGAACATTGGCAGATATCATAATGTTTGGCTGTAAATCAATAAAGGCACATTACTAAGAATATATTAAGAAGATACTAAAATTACCATGTAAGGTATTTCATCAGAGCAGAGCTGGAGGAATTTCTTTCTCACTTATTCTCAAATCATTGCCAATACGTCTTATTGAATCATTTATCATTCTTAAACCAAAGTCTCCCATGAAATCTGTACCGGCACATAAATGAATAATTAAAAGCAACAGCTTTTAAATATGTGAAAAATTCACTGTATAAACTCAAAATGCAATTCTGATTTTGTGTGTAACAGCTATCAGCTAAATGAATAAAAAAATACTTTTTCATGGCAAACTTATCTTACATCTTTCAGTTACAATCATATGAATTCTCAAAATCTGAAACTATCACAGCCCTCAAGAGGAAATAAAAGAAAGTATCAAACAGACTTACATCACACTGTTCCTTTTTCAGAGTCTGTTTCAGATCTTTGAAGTAAATTCCCTCAACACTAGGCACTATCTGTATCGACAAAGAAATCACATTCAAATATCTGTGAGCAACTCATTTTTAATAGTTTTCCCCAAGTCTTGCATTAAAAGAAAGCAGTAGAGTTGATAGGAATGTTTTGGTTATCTTCTGCTGTATTACCATTTGCTGTACATCAATGCAGATGCTAAAGCATCCATCAGAAGTGAAGATACAGATATTGTGTTACTTTAGATCTCTGATCTTCTGTGTTTTGCATTAAGCAAGCTTCTTATATTAGTGAACAAGAAAACACTCTGAAAGAGGACTATACAAAGATGCTACAGACAAAGTTTGGAGATGTTCTAACCAAAGGTTCATCAGAAAAAGATGTGTAAAGGTGTTTCTGTATTTTTAGCTCTAACGATCCCAGAGGTTCATGAGAATAAGTTGTTTAAAAGATTTATCTATTTTTAGCTCAAATAAGAAGCCAAGCAGAACCGTCTAATTGAATTTAAGGGTTTCTCTTATAAGGACATAACAGACAATGTTTGGTGAAAATCCATCAAGTGGTTCACGAGAAGACATTAAATATTTTTCTGTTTTAATCTCTGGCAACCCCTTAAGGTCATGCGCCATCATTTGAACTGCAGAAGATTTTTGACAGTGATAAGCCTAAAATCAAGGGTGTATTACCTGCCAAAGTAATGCAAGGGCACCAGCTATGGCTTCCTGTCCGTATGTCTGCGGTGTTCTAACATAAAACATCACGTACCCAATCTGTAAAAATACATAAATCTGACTGTTGTGTATACATAATCTTGATTACAGAACAGTAAAATTTTCAAGAAAGTTCAATAAATTTCTAAGAAAAGTTTGAACAAGATATTTTGAAACTGCATAATACTTGTTTACCCCAAATATTTATCCATTTTGATTCCATTTGTTCCAGTTGTATCATAGGTAAGTAACAATTAGTTTTTAAATGTTTAAAATATGGATACCGCATTTTTATATGCATATTTCTCTACTTCAGTCAAACTTTGCTGACTTGAACTCGTATTAAATTTGACCACCGCCCCTCGCTTAAACTCAGTCAGGCCCCTGTATAATGTGCTTTGTCCAATGGCTTAAGTACTGATAACTCGAAGAAATTTTGCAGGTTTCATCCAGTTTGAGCAAACAAAGTTTGACTGTACTACCTGAAACCGCTATATAACTACCCTAGTACACTTAATGTTGGTATTACACCTATACTTACCAGATAGTTGAACAGGGAATGAGCCATTTGGGAAGGTAACTCTCTGTAGTACATGACAAGTTTTCGCAACAGGAACAGTAACTCTTCCTGTAATACGTGTTGAACATGAAACAGGTACAAAAAGTGTAGTTCAACTTATGTAAATATGATTTTTGGTTGTGGGTTTATCCCACTACCAAGTTAAGTGTATTTCTGACAATCATGTAGCATCTTTATTTGATTCCAAATCACATCCAAAGGAATTTGTTCATGTGCTACACAAAGTAGTCCCATTCATGAACAATGCGGATGAATTATCAATGATCAAGCAGTTCTTATTCATCCTCTATCCATTCACACTGGCCATTTAGATTATATAAGATCTGTCAATGATTAGGTATTCCAGCCCATGGTTACATCACTGACTTCCAGCTGTTCATGTAAGGTCAGGCAGGGTTTATCTTAGATATGAGGAACATTAGTATTTGTTTCTTATACTTGTATATTTATAGATTGGCATTTAAAATGAAAATGACTCTAGCAAAACCCGCAACCACCAGACATCTCAAGGCTTTGATTTAAAATGTACTTTAAAAAATTTTGGATTAACTTTTTAAAACCAGTAAATAATCTGTGTCATTCAGGTACATACACGGTTTAAATAATTCTGTACTGCTAGTTTTGAGTTTAAAAAATACTGAATTTGGAGTTTGTTTTGTGTCTGAAGAAATGTAACATTGGAAATCTTACATGTTTATCTTTGTGTGTGAGTTTCTCCAAGAAATGTCTCATAAACAGCACTGGATCTTCTACTAGACAGTTCCAGATAATCTTCTCTGCTACTTCACATACTAAAGGAAAAGAGATTCCACATTGTTATTCATGTGTTAAACAAGAAGCTGCGTTCAATAAACGCTTGATGCCCCCGGTGGCATCCTTGTCGATACAAAGCAACCTAAGTCCAAAACGAGGTCACGGTCAAGGTCAAACTGAGGTCAGGTGATGTTTGAAGATGAGGAATGGTCACAGGTTACATCTGCATTAGTATCAAGTCATTCTAGTAAGGGGTATTGATGCTAGACGAAACGGTCCCATTTGGTTAACCAAGAGATGGCCCATACAAAGCAACCTAAGTCAAAAACGAGGTCAAGGTCAAGGTCAAACTGAGGTCAGGTTATGTCTGAAGATGAGGAATGGTCACAGGTTACATCTGCATTAGTATCAAGTCATTCTAGTAAGGAGTATTGATGCTAGACGAAACGGTCCCATTTGGTTAACCTCGTACGGACGGACGAACGGACAGGGCAATCACTATATGCCTCCTGCATCAGTAAATGCCGGAGGCATAAAAATTCTTAATGCAATATGATCTACTGATTTCTTGATAGCATATTTCTTAGAGGACTTTTTGCAGCACCTAGGAGTATTGCAGAAAAAACTGTGCTTAATATTTAATGTATTCCAATAACCTGTGAGTTGAAGGGTGGGGATTAGGGTTGGTGGAATTACTCTATTAATACCCCATCCCTATCACACAAAGTATATATCAATGTAGAAAGAATTTGCTGTTCTGCTTTTACTAGCAACATTTTACAACCTTTTTTCAAGTGGAAAGCCTTGCACATTAGCACCTATATGTCTGCAGTTAATTACAAACTGACAGTGTATAAATAATGAACATCTTTCTCCAATACAGCTCTTTTGATTTATATATATTCTGTTCAGGCATCATTACAACATATTGTGTACCTTTTTTTTTTTTCATAACTTGTACGGGGTGTTTTTTAAAGCCACAACACAGCACTTAAAAAGTGTGTTCGTGAGACAAACACATACCTGCTACACCATCGTCGCTAACCTCTCCATCCTCGAGCAGATGTATTATGGGTAATACAATAGCACAGATGGATGATGGGAAGAAAGTCTGAGCTAACTGCACATGATGTCCATGTTCCTGGCGCTCCTCGTCACCTATACGCAGTACCATAAAACTTAAACATTTCATATTAACCGGAGGATAGTATATTTGAGCCGCACAATGAGAAAACCACCATAGTGCATTTGCATCCAACATGGATCCAGACCAGCCTGCACATCCCCGTAGTCTGGTCAGGATCCATCCTGTCCTCTAACAGTTTCTCTAATTGCAATAGGCTTTGAAAGCGAACAGCATGGATCCAGACCAGCCTGCGCATCGCAAATGCACTATGTTGGTTTTCTCATGGCACAGCTCAATTGATGTGATATATCTGACATTATTTTCTTGTTACACTAAAGATCCAGTACTTCAGAAGAACACGGAAGAAAACGAAAAAAATTACAAATAATGCAGCAGACAGACACCAGCTTTGAAGAGAAGCCATGCCAGCGATCTCTCATCAAAATCTTAAGAAACAAACGATGACAGAAACAGGTCACTGTAAATCTGTACAATTAGAAAAGTAAGTCTTACAAATTCATTTGTGAAAAAGAAACGGACTTGTTACACAGGTTCTTTGTGTTGTACCATCAAAATGGTAATATATGGTGTAATTAATGACTATTTTGACCCAAAGCCTCACTTCTCCCTTTTATGAGAAATCTTCTCCCTATTTTCGCTGGATTGGAGGGAGAAGTTACTTCTCTGAATTTTTCTGGGCTAGCTTGAACCCTGGGTTGGACTACTGTTCACAATGCATTATCATGTGTAATTACACCAGTAGTCTGGCCTTTGGATAAGATAAAGTAATTTAAAAGGGTGGGGAGAGATACTGCATGTGTCGCACACTAAACACAATAAATCTCAAACCCAACAGCATTAGATGCATTGAAACTTAAAACAACATTTGATTGGTTGTCCCACTATGACAATATCCAGACTTTAAAGTGAGTGAGTTAATTACATACAGTGAAACACACTTGTTATACAGTCACAGAGTTATATAGTCATACTTCACTACTACTGGAATTTATGCATTCTATACCTTGAAATCATAGTGGTCACACACTTGATTATATAGCCACAGAAAAATGTAAGGAAATGTATTCACAATGTTCTGCCGCTGAAAAGCACATAACTGGAATTCTACATCCTCAAGTCATTTTCCACTTTTTTTTATTGCTGTAAAAGGTTTTAAAAAAAGTGTCTTTTTTTGTGAAAAAAAGTCATTGGAAATGATCAATGAATTTCATTTTTTCTGCTAGAAACAATGAATTCTAGCACATTTCAGTGTACAAGTTAAAGCAATGTGAATACAAATCCTTATACAATATTTTTTTACATGAAGATTGATTGTTAAACAAGATTAACATGAACACAAGGTTTGGAAATACATATAATTATATCTATCAAATATATAATGACAATTTAGATATAGAGAAATGGATACGGTTAAAATGGATTTTTACAGACGCTGATACAATGTAGAGGTTAGCTCAATATAGCAGGGTGCTAAATAATGCAAGTACACATGGTAAAGGTTAAAGGTCAGAACAGGATGGAGGTAGGAAGGAGGTAAATTGCACGAAAATCTCAAGCAGTACTTGTACGAGCTGCAAAAAAATATTGAAAAGTTCACAATACCACCTAAAATATACACTGCAATGACAAAAGTTCAATGAATAACTGGACAGGACATTCAATCAGACAAGTAATAAAACATGGACAAACACGATGAACAAATCACATTGAAATTTCCTGGTATACCATTGTCACTATTGTTCGTCAAGTATATAGGAGAGAAAATGCACATTCTACATGCATAATTTCTCAAATCAACATCAAATGAAGCCTGAATGTTTCAGTTTTGTAAAGACTTTAATAGAAATCAGAAATGCTAGCTTTATATATTTATTGCTATTTTTCAAACACAACGTTTAAGTTATAATTGGTGAAAATTATGACCATTTTCTAGCCAGATGCGGGAAACTAGCATTTCTAATTAACCTTTAGCCTGCTGGCAGCAAGTGATTCTGCCTTTGCGAACCAGTGCATACAAAGATCAGCCTGCACATCTGTGCAGGCTGATCATGGTCTGCACTGTTCGCTATTCAGTTAGTAAATTTTCAGTGAACACCCCTTTGAATAATAAATGATATTGCCCAAATTGAATGATGGACCAGTCCATTTTATAAAATTAGCAGGCTAAGAGTTAATCTCTACCTTCACAACATCATTGCAAGGTTAGCACCCTGCTATATCCTTCAAAATCAAATTCATAATACACAAGTATAAATGAGCCACGCCATGAGAAAACCAACATAGTGGCTTTGCGACCAGCATGGATCCAGACCAGCCTGAGCATCCGCGCAGTCTGGTCAGGATCCATGCTGTTTGCTAACGGTTTCTCTAATTTCAATAGGGTTTGAAAGCGAACAGCATGGATCCTGACCAGACTGCATGGATGCGCAGGCTGGTCTAGATCCATGCTGGTTGCAAACGCACTATGTTGGTTTTCTCATGGTGCGGCTCAAATATCAAATGAAAATCCATTCTTTGTTGAACCCATTCAACAATATACTGAAATTCTTTGCTGGAACTGTGGCATTAAAAAACATTATCTGAAATGTGATGAATTTATTGATACACTGGTGTACCTTCGAAGGTTGTTAGTCGTGCCCAATGCATACTGCTGGTCCTCCACGACATGCTTCGGCTAGTCACATTGTTACGATTCATTGGAGCAAAAGACACGCGACGTGCTGCCAAATTTATCTCCTCTTGCAAAGCTAGAGTAGAAGTACATGCATACTTGTTTTTCTATACAGATATATCAATTAAATGACAATGTCATGCAGATCACTTTTTTCTACAATGTTATTTATCATTAACTAAGCACTTTTCTTATGCCACATCTAAAAGTTTAATGAAAAAGTCCAATCTCTACAGCTAAAAACATCTAGCAAACCTTAGGTAAATTACAAAGCATGGGCAATGACAGAAGTTTTAATGCTCAACTATTTGAAAAACTCTAGCTTCTAGTATATAGAGTGATAATGTAAGGCTGACGTCAAGTCATGTTAAAGTAAAAATTGGATGAAACTGTTACATCTATAACTGGCTTCAACATGCCTTACTCTTTCATTTTCAGCAAGATTTAAATGGAAGTGACCTTTCTGATACATAAATTATGATAAAATATAACAAAGCTTTTCTTACATTCATCCCTATCCACCAAGATTTCGATATAAGATTACAGATAACTAATTTCAGAATGATTCAAATCTCAGAGTGATGGAACCACTGCTTTTATGTATTCCAGTGTCTAGCATCAATTATACAAACTAGTATTTTTTCTCAATATCCTTAAATGTACCGGTAATCAAATCATTAGTAGTGCTCTAAAAAATAATTTGGTTAAAGCATTCTATGGCTAAGTAAAGCTAAAATAAACTGTGTCAAGTCAATAAATGTTATTTGTATAAAAAATACTATGAAACTAAAACAGACTGATAAAAAACTTAACTAAACAAGTTATGAGTGCAAAACCGATTTGAAAGTGCTTACATTGAAATTGTGACGAGTGGGCTTTTTTGTTCATTATAACATTCTCCATGAATTCAGCAATGTAAACAACCGGTCCAAATTTTTAAAATATAAATTAGTAAATACAGAACTATAATTTCAATTGATCAAAGTAACATTTTTATTCATAATTCCAATAGTACTTGCCTGATTAATTTATAAAGATTATCTGTGAAAGTATATAGATGCAGAGAGCTTTCAGTACAACCAGGGTATTCCAAAAGGCTTAATATTTCACCAGAAAATTGAGGAGTGAAAAAATCTGCATAAACCTGGTTTATCCACGACACCATAACATAAGTTGCTTTGACTGTCCCAAGTTATGCCAGTGACCAGTGAGCTGCAGTTTCTGTGTACAAATTTTATCAGCAACTGCATTCATTATCAAGAAAAAACTACAAAATTTATATACTGGCAGCAACTGTAGTGTGTGCAGCATATATAGCTTTACACAGACAATTTTCATTATCAATCAGTAAGTAGGTATGTTTTTGGAGCAACTAGTTCCACCACCATATACATAAACACACAGGACAGAATTTCAGCAAACCTATGTCTCTAATCCCTCTGATACAAGGAAGTCATACATGAAATGTAACATACTTTCCTGCAGATACAAAACCCACACCATTCCATAACTAAGACAAACAATAATAGATCTTGCATATAGGTAACATTGCCGGCTCCCCCTACCATTATGTCAGAGTAACAGATGATGACAGAAATATGCCTAGTGTACTCATAATCATCTTTACTGATAACTTTTAAAAGCTTAAAAGTCACTTACATGCATTTAGGAAAAGTGCCGGGTTACTGTTTACTCAGAAGTAATGAATAGTCAAGTCAGCATCTTGTCAGATTTAATGCCACATAAAAACTACAAAATCAACCCACCACATCATTTAACCCTTCATATAACCCAGACAGTCAAGGTAACTCGAAGGTATTATCACAAGACAAATTCTTAGATAATCTGTGAGGTCTCTCCAAGCTATAACTGTACTAAAAAATCATAATACACTGCTTTAATTCTAGAAATCTATAATGATATGAAATAAGGCCTAGCAAAATGAGTTCTTATTACATTTTATAAAATTTATCACCATAAACATGTAAAACAAATTTTTCACACAAGACAAAAAACACACAGAAAGCACATAAAATTCTAAATTCTGCATTTGGAAAAAAAAAAACTAACCGAAAAACAAAAATATCAAATGCCATACATGTAAGTGCAACTTAATAAGATCAAACCTGCAAGTGACAAAAATCTAAACTTTTATTTGCATTTAAAAGCATAAAAACAAAACTACAAAAATTCATTAAAAAACGTAAAGGAGCAAGAGAAATGTAATTATGTGTGCTGTAACTTAACATATTCAAGTATATTTGTACATTCATTGTTGTTCAGTTTTCAACTGTTTATTCAATCTTTTCCAATGATTAATATTTTCATTAAATCAAAATTCTTTCAATCCATCATTACTTTTATACCCCCCAAAATATGTCAATGAGCACAGGAAATATTCTTGAATCAAGCTTGGTCAAGTGTAACAGGTAAAACTTACTTCAACATCACAGATATGATATTAAGACGCTGGTATTTTAATAGATTACCTGATGTTCTTTCATTAAAAGTAGACATCAAGATTGAATTTTTAGAGCATATCAACAAATTGACAGAAATCAACAGTTCTCTGGTTTAAACAGTTTTCCAGTTTGGGCTATGACAAACATTTTTCCATGCTAATGAAATTGCAGTAGCTGAAACTGGAAAAAAATATCAAAATTCTAAGGTGAACGAACAGGTTGTGATATTTTAAGATACTATTATAATACTATAAACTAAGCAATACCATTTGATCACAGGGTTCCATGCAAGCACTCTGCTTCTAGACATGCAGCTAAAATACAGGTCAAAGGTCATGACAATGTCAAGGTCATCAAAATGCTATATATAGGCAACAGGTCACCACAATGCTACATGTAGAAAAAATAACATATTACCAACACCAAATTAACAGATATGAACAAAAATACAATTTGGAGCTGTCCATAAACTATCAGATTGACTTTTATAAATAGAAACATACGGTTTCAGAAATTGAATGCTACATTGTGAATAAATCTTGGTTGTTTTTCTTCCAGTACTTAGGTAAATTTCACATTGAGGACAGCCCTATTCACATGTATTTACTTGAATACTTATAGTTACAATAATATCTAAAATTTAATTAATGTACAAAAAATTTTGATACTTCTTTGAATTTAGTACTTTAGCACATCAAAAAGGCCAAAATTGTATCTATAAAAACTATTCATTCTAATTACAACATATATCATTTCAAATTCTAGGACATTTTTTTTCTTATAATAATTTTCAAATACATATCCTTTGTATTGTCTTACACAAGATATTTCGTGTTTCCTAAATAAATTCCTACCTTCCTCATGATCCTCGCCAGCATGTTGCAACGACGGTTCTGACGCAAGCTGTGTGACAGACACTGTTGTCATGGGAAAGGTCTCTCGTCCAATCCTCTTTCTCTCCTCCTCACGCTGAAGAGCTCTTCTGATCATTTCCTGTTGCTGTTTACGCCTTGTGGTTGTGGCAGTAACCACAGATTTCTATAATCATTTATTAAGAACCTTTAGGTTAAACTATGCCAAATATTCAGCAACTTTTCATGGAGAATTATAACCTTGCAATAATTATGTAATCAATTTTTAATGAAGAATGTTAACCTTGCCAAATGTAATCAATTTTTCACGAAAAATGTTAACATTGCCAAATGAAAGCAACTTTTCATGAAGAATGTTAACCTTACTCAATGTAAGCAACTTTTCATGAAGAATGTTAACCTTACTCAATGTAAGCAACTTTTCATGAAGAATGTTAACCTTACTCAATGTAAGCAACTTTTCATGAAGAATGTTAACTTTGCCAAATGTAAGCAACATTTCATGAAGAATGTTAATCTACCAATAATTTTTAAATCTTTATCAGACATATTTGAAACTGTATAGTTACAGCATCATATCATATCAAGAAACAGACAGTTGCTTAGGGATGGCTTTAGAAATAGGGTCAGATAAAATAACAGCCTACCACTTTGGCATACAGATAAAATATCCTCTGTCAACATCCCTTACCCTACCACCCCTATGCACTACTTGATCAAAGCAGACAAAATTTCTTTGTTCAACAGCCAAAGTATCCCTATTATTTTTTAAACATATCCTTCTATCAGTATTTAATTTTTTCCAATTAAATACATTGTATTGGTAATTGGCACTTTAAATAGTGGTATTCCAATTGATGTTTCACAAAATGAAAGGGGAGACTGTCTGACGTACTCATAATGATTTTGTCCCACATTGTATATAATTATAAAACAAGAATACCGTTAGAGTTTGCTGGTAAAACTACAATATATCTTCATGATATAAAACTAACAGCAAAACTGTCTACTCAGAAAACATCAAGATGAAGGCAACCATAAGATGTAGTCACCCTCGTGATTTTACAGTATTACACAATGTAATGCATCAATATTTGTACTTACAGTCTGGTCTTGATTAACTGTGACTTCCTCAATCTTTGCCTTGAAGTGGGGTATCCATGGTGGGTCTACTGGCTGCTGAACGGGCAGTCCTATGGTAGGTGATGGCAGGGTAAAATCTATGCCAGGAGGAAGAACCTGAAACAATGTGAAAAATAATCTTCCGAATACTTGATTAGAACACATCATTCATGCCATCACTGCGCTTTTCAGTCTTTTTCATTATGTCATCAATATGAAACAGTTCAAGAGGAATTCCAATGTTTGTCAGACACTCAACTAAATTCTTATGCAAATGAGCTCTGAACTTTGGCATATCAGACAATAAATCAAGCAATGGTAAGGATTACAGTTAAACACTGCTTGCTGAGCACTGATGGCTCAAGCATTCGAGCTTGCTCCAAGTGATCCCAAGTTGTTTTTCTTATATTTTCCATATTTTGATCTCTTGAAACTCATGATTGCCTCAAACTTTTTCCTCATCCTCTTACAAGGTTTTACTGTATTGACAAGTATTTACCTTGAAATGAAGCTGTGCTCCCTCTTCCATTCTGGGCCATACCTGATGCCTGAACTTCCACAGGATACCAAATCTACATATAGATTATCATAAAATTCAATGTATTATTTATGATATAAACTTCTTCACAAGTTGTTGAAATTTCAGTATTACACTGCATTGGGATTGTATTTAAAACATCTGATTCTGTAATAGATTTCAAACTTGAGAATTGTAAAGCTAAGCATGTTTGGAAAAGAGATGACAATTTTTTTCCACTTCATGTATGTGTTTCTTTTGTTGGATATTTTAAGTCCCACGGAAACAGTTCTGGTCACATTGTGACTTTCCAGCTAAAATGGTGGAGAAAGATCCCAGCTGCCCCTCCTAATATTAATTCAAGGTATGGAAAGATTGGCACCTGGGTAGAACCACCAACCATCTAAAAAGCCAGCTTGAACCAACAGAGGAGAGGCCAGCGATTACAGGTGTGTGATCCTGACCCCTCGGAAGAAGGACACCTTCCATCTAGAAGGAAACTAAGTGCTCTTGTTCACTCTATTAACAACAATGAAGTTTGTACAGAACTTAGGACAGACTAACTTACCTCAGCACTGCATTAGTTCTTACTACCGGATCTTCATGTTGGAGTTCTTTAAACACCATGGTCTGTGCTTTCTCTGATGCCTTTACTGATGCTATCAGAAACATTGTCGCTAAAAATGAAAAATTATTAAAATGTAATTGTATGTTCAGCATGTTCAAGCTTTACCTGTTATGATAATATGAAAACAAGATATTACAGCTTTGTCTTAAAAAGTATTTATTAGAACTCAGCTTTATATTTGTCATATGGTCTGTTGGTGAACATAGTTGGAATATACTGTGAAATGGTTTGATTTTGATGGTATTAAATTATATGCCAGTGACGCAGCTGCCATTATATTTAAATCAAAATGGAACATTTATAAACCTGATATTGTGACTTCCCTTAACCACTAGAAATGCTGGATACTTGAAGGAGCCAAGTTATATATAAACATCCATAAGATAGTACTTTTACATTTTCATTATCGTTCAAAATTGACTGTATTTAGAATTACTGGTATTGTTCATGACTTATTTGCACTTCAGTAACATAATACATGTAGTAAATTTCAGTACTGCTGATCATATTCTAAAAGTTGTGACAATCTATCTCCAATAGTAATTCACATGACCTTTTAGTACAGACTGACAATGATGTCAAACCATCAAATATGGCAAAAGAAGGCCAAACTATAATCCATCATCTAGCATCTTACAATCCGATCCTTTATACTGTTTTAGTAACGGCAGAACAGTAAGTTTATAATGAAAATGTATTAAACCTGCAGCTGCTGACACTTCCTGGTCTGTCTCCATCATCAGTTCCCAGGCAACAGGCATGATATCCGAGAAATTATCCTCAGCCAACACAGGGGCAGCCTTTGTCAGAATACTCAATGGACACTGGGTGAGTTTCTGGGCCTAAATAGATGTTAATGTATCAATGTTGTAAAATATATTATGTCTGATAAGCCTGATGTCATGGTGTAAGGTAATTTATTGGGATAACATAGAATAAAGTCAGTATCCTGCATACAGAAACACAACAGGCACATGTTTAGAAAACTGAAGTAATGAAATTAGCCAGATTACAGAAGTTATAAAGTTTGATATTCCTAAGAGTTAAAGGAAGAGAGTATATCCTTGTAAAGCAACAATCAAAAGTCCAACAGAATTTATCTTTTGAAGACTTCAAACTCCTTTATCAGTTATCATTAAAAAAAAAAGATGTCTAAGACTAAAACAATCCTTTGTCACTTTAAAACATTATCAATTTGAAAGCTCAAATCATTGTGAAAGTAATACATCCTGACTTTTACACCTAGAAAGTCCCCTACCTGTGATATAATGTATTTGACCATGGGCGAGTCTTCTTTCTTCTCTTTGGGTTTCTCTGGTTTCTTCCAGTTTGTCAGTTTCTGTTTTACAATTGACACATCTGTTTTTATCTTCTCCAACAGAGGAGTGCTCTCCCTTCTCTTGATAGGAGATGCTTGCTGAAAAATAGATTCCTGAAAAACCAAAGCAATTCAACATAATGATTCACAGTATTGTTCTCTACCTTTTACACTAACCTAGCATGCTGAATGAATGGTTTCTACTGTTTTTTCTTTAATCAAATATTTTTTAAGAAAATGAATAATTATAGTAAATCAATGTGGAAAAAAAGTAAGATCATTCTTATGCCAGCCATTCTAATTCCCTATAAGAAGCTGGGACTGTCAATCATAAATTACCTTAATAACATCTATAAAAACTGACTGAAATAGACATTATCCTGACAAAATGTCAAGAAACCTAAATTTTGACAAGTGAATGCATTTTACATCTTATCAAGTTGCTGTTCACAAAAAACATGTGGTTTTACTATGACATTAATCACATTCCTTACCCTTCTTTTGTATTTTTCCTTTAGCACATCTCTTCTCTGATCCAGTCTTTTCTCTGATTCCTTCACTGGTTCCTCTTCTGTAGCCTCGTAGATTTTCTTCACAGCAGTAACAAGCCGGGAACAACTTCTCCTCTGCCTCTCATAGCAGTCTGGATGACAGTATCCTTGGTGGGGACAGATAAAGTTGGACATGTTTGATAGCTGAATCACAACCTATAGTAAAAATACACACTTCATATCACCTTATATTTAAAGATCGTCCAAATGACAGCATTCAAAATAAACTTCAAATTAAGGAATTTTGGTTTTTCATATGAAAAAGAGAAGCTGGGTGAAATATAGCTTAACATATTGCATGATGCATACAAAACATCTGCCACAAAATTCAAGTACTTTCTAAATACTGAATTGTTTTTACTTTTTCAAGCGATTTTCTCTAATCCAAGTTGTTATAATCTTAGTCCAAATGATTTTTAATGCTTTTCTTTTCTTCAAAATACTACTTAATTTATTAAAAATTAATTTTGTTTAAAAAATAAACCTCTCATCTATTACTGAATGCAACACAGCCCAGACAGTTTTTGCAAGAGTAGTTTCCCTTCACTTAAATGGCAAACAATCATAAACAAACTTTATCTAAATTGGAAAACCATCTAAACCAGTGCACAAAATGCAACGCTGACTTACAGGTGGTCCTGAGGTCAAAAATATGTGCAACATACACAAGTTTTTTCAGTAGTAATCAACTGGATGTACCTCATCACATTCTTTATCTTGTGTTTTTGATAATGCTTGTTCCTCAAAAGGAAATAGCAATAAATTTATCAGCTTTTAAGATTCAAATCCACAATATCCATTTTAATACAACAACAATCCAATTTTACACCTAAAAGAACCATCAATGAGACAGAAACTAAACAGATTAGATTCTCACCTTGACCCATGGCATATTTTGATACATGCGTTCATCCTCTATCTCTTGCTGGTCCTCAGTGGCCACCTCCTGGGCCTCCTCAGTGAAGATTGTCATCGACTCTATATCCTCCGAACTTGGCTCCCCATCCATAAACTTACTGTCAGAGTGTATTGACTGACTGCTTACTTTACGTGATTTTATACTACCATACAATTTAATACCTGTAATATTGAATTACATGTTCACCAAGTTAGTTCATCCTTCCATACATTTATATGCCTGTAATATAAATAATAATTACACCTAGGTGAACATGCCTTAGGAGCCTCATTTGGTAAGCAGGCACTTGCCTTAGACTGCCAATCAGCTAACTTTCCAATTTGAAACTTTTTTTCGATTTCTGCTTGACTTGACTTGTCACTCCCTTGAAGGGAATTCCTATAGTTTTTTATGCGCATCTTTCTGCGCAGCGGACACTTTCTATGGAAAACTGAAGTGAAGTCAACATTTGTTGAAACATGTGACAGACAATCTTAAATATGAGAAATCTGGAATGAAATAACATTTTTGATAAGTTTTATCAGTAATCAAATGTTGATACTGGTTTATGTTGTATTGACAAGTATCATGCCTGACAGGTATCTTGCCATTTTTTGTGGTTGTGTTTTCACATCACATTTTAGTACAAAGACAGTGTTGTTCATATAATGTAAGACAATTGACTTAGTACTGATAAGACAATATCACCTTTCAGATTATTTAGTATTCAATTATAGAAAGAATTAAGAGTTCAAGACAATTTTTCACAAAAATAAGCCTGGTGACCCATTGTTTTTATTTGTTCATTGTTTTCAGCACAAATTTTCCTATCATAAATGTAATTTTGAAAAAATTCTATGAAAGGAAAAAAACTACAGGAATTCTCTTTAACTGACTGCTTAATACAGGTGTGACTGACTGTAATACAGACTTGGCAGTATTCAAAGTCTTATAAGATATTCAATCATGTCTCTAGCTAATTCTTTTAAGTTCAAACAGATTAACCATCAAGAGACCATGATAGTTTTTATCAGTGCACCAACTGACACAATTATTTCCCCCACAAACACGAAGTTTCTAAAATATTTTGTTTACCGGTAAACAGGCCATTCACAATTTGCTGCAAGAAAATAAGGTACTCCAAGGAATGCAAACTTTCCCCTGCCTTTTGTTCATAATTCACTAATCAGTTGAACCTAACAGGGCGGCCATCCACATTTAGCAACCAATTACCTTTAGCAGCCATTCAGCTAACTTATCAACCTGACTTGATGTTTTGTTTTCAACTTAACAAACCACCTGCCTTAAGCAGCCAGACCGTGTCGCTCACTTGACATGCTGCTTAGTAAAAGTTTGACTGTACATACATACAGGATCTTTTAACGATAAACTTTTCTGTTACTTAAAAGCAAAACACAACCCTGAAAATCAACCATTTAATTTAGTGTTAAACAGTATCAATAGCACATTCTCTAATCAGCCCCTGTGTCTATTTTTAGAATGACCTGTAAAAACCGAGGTTTATGGTTTTAGGATTCGGACAAACATTGAGAGAGATGGTGTTATTTTTATAGACTCAATGATTGTTATGTGATGGTTGAATATTGTTATACACATTATTTTTTCTGTTTAAGAACTGTAAATGGATTCAGATATGTCCTAGAACTCTGTTGACTGAATTACAGAAACATTTACTTTTACATGTTGTTATTATAACATGCAGTAAACTGTTTTCACACCAAATTAGATTATATCTTATTCGTGTTGAAATTTAATTAGATTGACTATACTGAGAGCTTTACATTAGTTATAAGAAATAATAATTCAGGAAAACTTGATGAATAAAAATTAACATTAAAAATTGGTTTTAACTAAGATTATCATAAAATAAAATCACATATTGTTCTGTATTATCATTGGTGAAAGTAAACAAAAGACGACACCGATAGGAAAATAAAACATCTGTTATTGAAGCCAGGTTAGATTGAAATCTATATCAATAAAAAAATACAAAAAAAAAACAAAAACATTAATATGAAAGTTACATAATGTGATCTGTGATCATCTGTCAGTATAAAACAATTTTCCCTTTTTTGAGAACCAGAGTGGGGAGATCATGGACAACTGTCTTACTTTGTAAGAAATTTTATTTATTTTTTGTTTAAACTAAAACATGATCAGTATTTTAGCCAACTCAGTGTGGCCAATCCAGATCTCAGTGACAATTAGACTAGAGAGATAAAATCAGAAATAATTTGTTCTCATCTAAATTTTTCTAATGACAGTTTACATTACTTCAGAGACTCATGATGCATAGCCTAAATAGGACTAAAATGATAATAATGCCGCAACAAACAATAAAGAAGAAAAAAAAAACAAGTAGAATCTGTCCGAAACAAATGTTACAAATTTATATATGTAACAAAAATTAAAAACAATATATTTTTCTGCATTTTTTTTACTATCATTCAAGATTATGTAAATATTTATTATGTGTAAAAGTTACTAAATTCATATTTAATTTTCCGTCTTAAACAAAAGCAGTGATTGTTACAAAATATAATCTATTTATTATCATTAACAAATATCATCTAACAACATCGTGGAAAATAATAGTTTAAAAGTTTGTCCAGCACCTTCACTAGGTACATTGATGAAGTACGGTAGCTTAAAATGGGCTGTAAAATTATAACCCATTATTTTTTTAAGTTATACTAAATCATGCAGATTTTCTTATTTTAACTGCCCTTTTTGCCAATTGTTAAGACATTTTATAAGCATTTTTTTACTAAAGTCTCATAAATATGTATACATAATCAGTTATTACATGTATATTCCATTCATGCTTATATTTAAAAGATATGAACAAAATGCACCAAATATTCAACCATCTCAGTTAATATGCATTTTAGTGCCTTAAAAATAAACAAATTTTGAAACACTGGCCAGGTACATCATTTACTGTGAGATAAGAATGTGCAAATGCAATCCTTACAGTAATTAACTCTATGTGCTATAGAATTCTGCTGTCCGAAAATCTCTGAGCCATGAGTGTTTGTTACTAATAATAGGGATGACCGCATTGAGTGTGACGTAGTGATACCTGTAATCTGAAAATGTGCTATGCATTTGAGTTTAAAAACTGATGACTGATATGGGTCAGTAGAAGTCAGTAGAACTTTCTTTGTTGTAAAAACTTACTCCCTCCTTCCTGTCTCCTAAGTCGGAAGCTTCTGTTTTTGTTACTGAAACTGGTATTGTGTGTCGACCCACGACGTAAGTGCTTCAACAGCTTTTGGCGACCTTGGGCAAGTCTACGTCCTACAATATAGCAATACCAAGTAAGTTAAATTCCAATGAATTTCAATATTAAAAAAATTCTTATACAAAGCAGAAAAAAAACTTGAGGAAAGAACTATAACCAAAGTGTGTGTGGTACTTTTTTATTTTTGAAAGAAAACAATACTTCATCGACTTCATACAAACATCATGTATGCAAAGGACACAGACTAAAATTTTTCCTCTTGACTTGTCTGCAGGTGGTGAATTTTGAAAACCAAGAGTATCAGACAACAAGAAAATTGGTAGTACTCAAATTCTCTATTACTCATTCAAAAGACTGTTAGAAAAGTTGTCTCAAGATGGGTATTATGGCTGTTTATGGAAGAAAAATAAGTTTAGACAGTTTATTTCCAATTGTTACAATATGCAATGGTTTCTCTGGAACATTTTATTACTCAATTAAGTCTAATATAATACCTTTGAAATTCTTCCTCTGTAATTAAATTTAAACCCTATTTTTAAAAGCAGTATTGGGCTATAAAAGTTTGACAAAAAACTTCCCTACCTTTCCTCTCCTCCACTGGTGTATGTGGAGAAGCCATTGGATCTATAGACAGTGAGGTCTGACTGCTGTTCAGAGAATCTGACCTCTCCATCTGTACAGCAAAACTTATCTTCCTATCACCGGGACTACCCATTGCTCCACCTACAAGTAAAGTTATTTCATACCTTCATGGTAACTTTTGTCTACATTAAATCAATGAGGATGTCAAACAGGACAGTTTGTTCCCAAAATGAACAACTATCAAAGACTGGTTACAAGCTGCATTTTGCCTATGACTGAAATACGCTTTCAAATCGGAGTTGAATACTTAAAATTAACTGGAATAACATGCAAATGCATCAGCAGCAAAAAAAACGCATTCAATGACTACGATGTCCCAAAATTAATCCATATTAAAATATTTAACGGTGTTTGAAATTAACACACTCTGTTTAGTAAAAACCCAGATTTGTTAAGATTTAAACTAACCGTTTAAAGGGCTAAAAGCTTTTTTGCATCTGTTTTTTATATAAGATTTCATTTCCAAATTTATTATTTAGATGAGCCAAATTAATTTTGCCAGGGGTTCCTTTCAAGTTTTATTTCACTTAAAAATACTTTATTTCTAAAATAATCAAATGTAAACTAAAATGCACAAACCTGGTGAACTTTGTGGAGGTTCTCCAACATTAGACTCGGAACTTTTATCGGAGTGGCCTGGACTGGATATAATACTGCTGTATCTACGAGAGGTCAAATGTTTGTCCCAGCCTGGCTCAAGCTTGTGCTTCTTGCGTGGCAGATACTGGAATGTCTCTCGCAAGAATGTGGTGATCTCTTCCAGCACTAGACAAGCTAACATCTTCAAAGCATAGGGACAGTTGTTACCATTGGGATTCACTGTATCTGTAATCAAACATTATCAAATATCAAATATGTTCTACTCAAACTCACACCAGAGCTCGTTTAACTGTAAATTTAATAGAAATGAATTGTTTCGGACAGAACAGACGAAATAAACCAAGTACAACAACAAACTTACTTTCATCCAGAAAGTCTTCAAAATCATCTTCTATACGGAGTTGTCTTCTCTTTTTCTCATCATAGATCACCTCAACATGACTGAGCTGTGACTGCTGTTCCTTTGCCATCATATATTCCAACTGGTATCCCAAGTTCTGAAATAGTTAAGGTGAAAAGTTTTGAAAAAGGTGAAGATTTCAAAATACCCTATGTTTTTTAACCATTGTCAACAGTAATGTCGTTTTTAATACATATATAGCCTTTTTTTTAGGATACAACATAATAAAAATTATTTTGCCTAAAAATAATTACATTTATTTTCTCACGAAATGAATGGATATCTTGTTGCTAGGTGTGTAAACTAGAAACTATCCTTGTTGTCAAGTAATCTGGTTTTGTGATTTATTGGTTACCTGTCTAAACACAATAGAGTAATGATGAACGCCTTAGCGTCTGGGAACCACTCAAGCGTTATATTAACTTCGGATCACGTGCAATATTCACAGTTGAATTTAAGGTGTACTGGCTAGCGTTTCAGATCGATGTTAAATTGCCCACCCGCCACACCCCAATAATAAAAATTTCTGTTGTTATGCTAAAACTAATTATATTATCGCATTTTAAATTCTGCTATGGCAATCTGACTGTTCTGTGAAGTACTTATGTTACAGATGATATGCTGCCATTTGGATGTTAACATCGGAAGTGAACAGAATGCAGGCACCTTACACAGATACAAAATTGAACAGATTCCTGGGCTACAAATCAATCGTGAAACAGACAAATCCAATTTGGTATTAACTTTTTCCAGATGGCTGATGATGAGAAACCTAGATGACAATTTACCAAGTTATGCATTGAGGACCAAAAGAAAAAAGAAAATATATAGACATTTTAGTTATACTGATAAGAATTTATTTAAAGTGAATCTAAAATTCAAATTAATCTTCTTTATCTTTATACTGATGTCACTCCTAATATATTAAGGGCCGAGAAAAATTCTGTCGACCGCGGGGGCGATCGGGCGTGCTTACGAACGTTGTCATAGTATGGATGTTACTGTGTAAAAGGTATTGCTCTAGTGCTTTGGCAATATCTGACTAGCCTTGCTTAAATGTGTCATAGCCTTGCTTATGTCATAGCCTTGCTCATTATAGTATAGTTGCCTTGCTTAGAATTACAGTACGTTGCCTTGCTCCGTTGGTCCGCTAAATATTCCTTCATTACTTTGGCAGCCAACCGTCGAGTTATGGGGAATGTTTAATTTACTGTGGTGTACTGTAGCCTTGCTCCGTTGGTCCGCTAAATAGTGTGGTGTACTGTAGCCTTGCTCGCTTTGCTTAGAATCACAGTACGTTGCCTTGCTCCGTTGGTCCGCTAAATATTGTGGTGTACTGTAGCCTTGCTCGCTTTGCTTAGAATCACAGTACGTTGCCTGGCTCCGTTGGTACGCTAAATATTCCTCATTACTTTGACAGCCAACCGTCGAGTTATGGGGGTGTTTGGTTTACTTTGGTGTACTGTGGTATCCCTTGCGTTCGTGTGGTGCTGACTGTTGCTTCCACAGCAAACCGTGGAGTAATGGTGTGGTGCTTTACAGGCGCGTCTGGTTTCCTCCCGGTCGACAGGGTTACTACAAACAATGGAGTGGCCAAACTTTGCCATACTATTTATAATAACTTTCATATATAAGTATGAATTACATAATTAAAGTTGTTGCTTGTAGTATCATATGCACCTATAATCAGTATAGCCTATGTGAATGTCATAATACCTAAATGTACAAATAAACATGTAGTAAACTGTGAATATTGCAGTTGTTTCTTGTGTAGAATTTCGGTAGTAAAATAAATATCTTCAGTAAGCTGAAAGTGACCTGAAAAGGGCTAACTTCGAGATCTGAATCCTCTGATAATGCTTGCAAAAATGCAAATGTATCAGGTTTTCAAGATGAAAGCTTTTTTTGAAAGCTTTTTTTTTCTTTGCATGACACACTAATGGAAATTCATCTGGGACTTATTTGTCCTGAAGTTGTTAGAATTACATTGTAATAATAATACAGTGAGCTTTTTAAAAGGATTATAATCATTATGAAACAATGGAACGTAGGATTTTAATCTAAACACTGGTCCCTCAAGTATCAACAGCTGGAGCATCCAGGCTCCCTGCGCACTTTGTGTGGTTCCCAGCCATTTTCCTTATATTTTCTGTTTTGCTCTCTCAAATTCCTGGATAACTTGAGCATTCTGCTTATCCCTTTGCCACATCAAGTAATTGGTGTTATACTGTATATGAATGTAGCAAAGATCTTAAATACAATGTACCTCAGCCCAACCATAGAAGAGTCTCCCAGCAGCTTTCTGTAGATTCAGTGTCCTCCTGTAACCAGATGGTTGGCCTCGTGAATGAAGGGCAGATGAAGAATGCCGAAAACTTGGTAAGTTGAGACGCATCCAGTTAGGCCAGTCACCATGGTTACAGCGGTGAACAAAGTGGGCACATTCCAACAACAGTGTAGCTCTAGCAGACACAGGAGCATCCTAAAGGGAAAAAGAAAACATTTAAGTAATACCAAACTACTTAACCATGACCTATACCTTTGACTTACTGACCCCAAAGTAATAGATGTCGTCTATCTTCCTATGAAGTCTGGCTTCTCTAGGCTTGTGATTTTTCTAGTTACTGATTGGAAACCAAATAGAGTACTTAATGACCGACTGACCAACAAACACGAACACAATAACACACCCCTCATGTTTGAAGGGAGGCTAAAAGTAAAACTACAATTTCAATGTTGCTGAATTTTAGTAGCCATTAGAAACATTTTCATTATGATCATTTTCCTAATTTTTCAGACAATTAGCATAAAAAAGAGGACCATGATGGTCCTGAATCGCTCACCTGTCCCCACATGACCCAGTTTTGAACTGAGTATGACGTCTTTTTTCTGTTATTTGACATAGTGACCTAGTTTTTGAGCTCATGTGACCCAGTTTTAAACTTGACCTAGATATCATCAAGATAAAAATTCTGACCAATTTTCATGAAGATCCACTGAAAACTATGGCCTCTAGAGAGGTCACAAGGTTTTTCTATCATTTGACCTAATGACCTAGTTTTTGAAGGCACGTGACCCAGTTTTGAACTTGACCTAGATATCATCAAGGTGAACATTCTCATCAATTTTCATGAAGATCTCATGAAAAATATGACCTCTGGAGAGGTCACAAGGTTTTTCTATTTTTAGACCTATGACCTAGTTTTTGACCGCACGTGACCCAGTTTCAAACCTTAACTAGATATCATCAAGGTGAACATTCAGACCAATTTTCATGAAGATCCATTGAAAAATATGGCCTCTAGAGAGGTCAAAAGGTTTTTCTATTTTTAGACCTATTGACCTCGTTTTTGACCGCAGTTGACCCAGTTTCGAACTTGACCTAGATATCATCAAGATGAATATTCAGACCAACTTTCATACAGATCCCATGAAAAATATGGCCTCTAGAGAGGTCACAAGGTTTTTTTATTATTTGACCTACTGACCTAGTTTTTGAAGGCATGTGACCCAGTTTCGAACTTGACCTAGATATCATCAAGGTGAACATTCTGACCAATTTTCATGAAGATCCATTCAAAAGTATGGCCTCTAGAGAGGTCACAAGGTTTTTCTATTTTTAGACATACTGACCTAGTTTTTGATCGCAGTTGACCCAGTTTCGAACTTGACATAGATATCATCAAGATGAACATTCAGACCAACTTCCATACAAATCCCATGAAAAAAGTGGCTTCTAGAGAGGTCACAAGGTTTTTTTATTATTTGACCTACTGACCTAGTTTTTGAAGGCACGTGACCCAGTTTCGAACTTGACCTAGATATCATCAAGGTGAACATTCTGACCAATTTTCATGAAGATCCATTGAAAAGTATGGCCTCTAGAGAGATCACAAGGTTTTTCTATTTTTAGACCTACTGACCTAGCTTTGGATCGCACGTGACCCAGTTTCGAACTTGACCTAGATATCATCAACATAAACATTCTGACCAACTTTCATAAAGATCCCATGAAAAATGTGACCTCTAGAGTGGTCAAAAGCAAAAGTTTACGGACGCACACACTGACGGACGGACGACGGACGCTGCGCGACCACAAAAGCTGACCTTGTCACTTTGTGACATGTGAGCTAAAAAAGAAAACAGACTTATAAAACATTTCTCTTCCAATATGCATGTTTATTCTAAACTGTCATATTTCTAGGTCTTAAAAAGAAATAGCTCACAAAGACTCCCAAACTTGGTCAGAAAATTCCTTAATCTAAGACTCAACAAATTATGTATATCATTACATGTATAAATATAATTCACTTACGAGTTGTATCATAGCAGCTACCAGCTGCGGATCTGGCACAGTGCCAGGATGACAACATTCCAGCAGAAAACTGAAGCGTAGCATTCCAGATTTAATGATGAACTTATCTACCAATCTCTTCTCTCTCATCACAAGACCAACATCATCTGCATCCTCAGTAAGATCAGTATGGCTCTGTTTTATATCTGAAATAACCATTCAAATTCATTTCACAGTGAGTTAGAGTAACAATACAAGACATTCCTTTACATATGTCAAGGGTAAATTTCAGTCAAAATCTGCTGCTCATTTGTAGGGCAAATTTTACTTCTTTCTGGTCAAACATCAACCCCTTTCTGTCTTAACCTTGCACAGCAATGTCAGGTTAAATTTTGACCTCTTTCTACTACATAGCTCTTTGCTTATCAAGTATCAACCAAGTTCTCTTAGTCACATAGTACAGTAAATTAAGCCCCCTTCTGTCAAATTCTAGCCTGTTTCTGCTACTCAAATTGTGGGACAAGTTTAGCCTCTTTCTGGTCAACTTATCACCCCCTTCTAATACTAAAGTTGTAGGATGAATTTAGTCTCTTTCTAGTCAAGTTTTAACCTCTTTCTACTACTGAAGTTATTGGGCAAATTTTGCCTCATTCTTGTCAGATTTCTCCTTTCTGCTCAAACTTCAATTTCTTTCTGCTACTCAAGTTATAATATAAACTTAGCCTCTTTCTGGTCAAATTTCAACCCCTGTTTGCTATACTATTTGATAGACAAATTTAGCCTCTTTTGGTCCAATTTCAGCCCTTTCGGCTACTCAAGTTGTTGAGAAAATTCAGCCTCTTCAGTTCAAATTTAGCCTCTTTCAGGTCAAATTTTGGCCCATTTCTACTACTTAGCTGTAGGTCAAATGTTAGCCACTTTCTGCTGCTTATTGTTGGTCAAATTTTGACCCCTTTCTTGTATTTGACCCCTATCAACACCATTCTCCAGAATGTATCTTCTAATCAAACAAGTATATGCTAACACCATTAAATACTGGTAAACAGGCTGGTAAATAGGTTGTTAGTTATGAGTTTTACTGCAAAGACAAAACAACATTTACCTTTTGGAAAACCAGCACACAAGAGAAATACTTCATGAATCATATATCAAAAGTCTAATTTTATACAGCCAATCAGCTATTTAAGGTCAATCATGGCTGTGTGTTAAAGGTAGTGGACTAGTAATGGCAACTGACAATAACTGTTTGATTACATACACTCTGTAAGCAACGTCAACATTTTTCAGGCCAGTACAGATCGTCATGTACTTATATAAGCTACAAATGAACTCTCAAGGAAACTGTCAAGTGTCATTATGGGACCTTATGAGCAAAAGTCAGTTAGATAACAACTGTTCCTTTTAAAAGTCAAGATATTAACTTCTTCCCTCTGGTGAAATTACAATAAAAAATCACACACATTACAAAACTGTGACTTATATGTATTAATACAGAAATTTTAATGATTACAGTACATAAAGTCGTTACCTTTACTTTGGTCAGCTTTGTGCGCTTTCTTTCCGAGACTTTTGAGTCCACCCTCGATCCTTCTCCTGGCACTGAGAAATGTCAGTGTGGCCTGGCTGGCTGTTTTAAATGACATCTTACCACGCCGAGCATGCCGCTGGAAACTGCTGTCACTTTTACTCATGTCTAAAGGGCTCTGGTCACTAGGACTGTCTTCTTCGTGGTCTGACTTGGGTTTCCTCCAACCTGTTAGTGAGAATATTTACTGTTTATGTATTTCTAAACCCTTTTCAAAATAGTTTTGTAATATTGAGGACTTCTATGCTCTAGGAAATTCCAATACATTTTTGCTGAAGGTGACAAAATGCATAACTAACAACTAGTCATGCAGTAAGGTACCTATGATTTTTAATGTAAGAGTATGTGAAAATAGGAGAAAAAGAAGCTTTCTGAAGAATTTACTATTCATTATAAAAATTGTGCTAAACAAGTTTCAAAAGAGTATAAGAGAAGCACAAACAGTCAAATGCTGGCATACATCAACAAATAGTGGACTACAAACCAATATGAAATTTGCTGAACTTCCTGCGTGGTGTGACAGTTCCCGAGGGTGTTTCATCCTCCGTGGCAGACAGACTGGCCCTGGGACTACCTTTGAATACAAGGTCATCAATAATTTCAGAATCACTGGCTGCATACTGTTGCTGCTGTAACAGTTGCTGAAAAAAATTGTTAAAACTGCATTTAGTGAAGGCACTCCAGACACATACAATTTTCCAAACCATTGCATAAATATTTGTAAGGGTAAAGCCATATATAAGGGATTCAAAATAAAAATGAAAGATCACATGACCTAAATTAATTATCATTTTATTAACATGTGACTTTTTAATGGATCGTTTCTGAAAACCAAATCAAAAACCATTACATTTAAAACAGAAATGAATTTCAATCAAAAAACACTTAATACAGGTCTTAAATTTAAATATTTTAGTGACAGTGCATGTTTCATTTATCTATACTTCTTTAAATCCACCATACCTTTTTCAGTTTCTTTCTGAATATAGATTTTCTAGATTTCCCATGATCCTTCAGTTCTGTTGCAATACTGCTGAGAGTTGAGGCTTTCTGTGGATCTCTCTCATCCCCACTTTCTGATGTAACTGAGGTTGTCCGACTGTAACATGTAAAAACAATCAATATTTGAGACACTGCTAAACAAATATCTTCTTTCATCATATCCCTACAAACTATTTCATAATCTGTCTAAATTACCACCTGTATTTCACTAATTAATACAAAACCCTGTATTCAATTTTCTTTTCACACTGTACCCAAGCTCCTCGTAGGACCAAGGTCTGTCAAAATCCACTCCAGTCATATATAACATTGCAGATCAAGGTATTTTTATAATAACCATACTTCAGCATAGTAACCAACAGTTTTGATTTTACAGACTAAATGCATTTTAAGCAATCATTTATCACACTTAATTATTATTTAGGGATAGCGCGAACGCAGTCCCCACACCAATAAATTGCGTACCCGAGTAACCCACATTTGGGGCTATCGCAGACGTCAGCCCAACCGAAGTGCAATGGAAGGGCCTCTTTCTGGGGAAACCGCCTTGCTGATCACGGTGTTCCCTGTACCAGGTAAGTATGCTACACCACGAAAATTTCAAGCTTTTATACTGTCTCATAATAAACCACCATCAGCTCAAATATTACAATATTCAAAATTATTTCTTTTTTCATGAACAGTAATTAACTATTAAGAACAGTTCTCTTAATTTTCAATTTATCATATAAAACAAATTTTATGCAGGCTTAAAATGAAATAATAGGAAAGAGAAATCATAACCCTTCTCTTAAAATCTGCACAGAAAGCTATCATTAAACCGATTACGCAGAGAAAATATAGTGGTATTCATTGATAAAGGTCTAAAAATAGATCCACAAAGGCCAGCTACTCTAGCTTAAACATCTGTACAAACCACAAGGGCACTGTACCGCGATAACAGCAGTGTATTTAACAAATAGTAATTTTCTTTACTAAATCTTAAATCTTAGAAGCTGTTTATAAAACAGATATTTTTTTCTACAAGAATGCATTCATTCAAAAATTATCGATAGTTTAAACTAACATCTTAAATTCTTGGTGTCATGCTATAAATGAATGCTTAAAAGTAAATAAGAAATAATAAAAATTATTTTGCCTAAAACTAATTACTTTTATTTTTCCCGAAATTTATGGCTATCTCGTTGCCAGGTGTGTTAGCTATAAACTATCGTCGTTGTCAAGTAATCCAGTTTTCTAGTTCCTTGTCTAAACATAACAGATTAATGATAAACGCCTATTCGTCAGGGAACCACTCGAGCGTTATATTAAATCGAGAGCACGTGCAATCTTCTCAGTTGAACTAAAGGTGTATTGGCTAGCGCTTCAGATCGATGTTAAATTGAATAGCCATGCCACGTGGTCGATGCAGAACACGCCTGAAAGGTAGAGGCGAGCCAGCCTGTCGAGATGATTATGAAGGGAAGGAAATGAAAGGCGAACTAGACGGCGGATTTGCCAGAAATTCCAGGCATCAGACAAAATGCCGGTAGGTTTGTTATTGATTTCGAACAAATTTCGAAGGAGTCGCAATTAATTCTGCAGTTTGGTAATGACAGTACTTACGTCAGTAAATAGTTATACACAGTTAATCTCTTCCCGTTAACATCTATGCACCGATTATGAATTGTGTATTGATTAACTGTAAACTTAATACGGGGTGTGGCGACCCTATTTCTCATAATTTTACAGATTCGAACCAAAACAATAATGATGCTAGTTCAGTCACTGTCGTAATAGTTTCTTGATTCCGACAGGCAGTGGTACTTTCAATACACGTGATTCACATAGGGCATTTCCGTTTATTACTCGTATGGTGCTCGCAAAGTAAATAGTAACATCGGTGACGTCACATTTCATAAGACAGTGACACTGTTGTGCTCATTTACTTCCCGCAATTTAAATAGCAAATTTTTTGGAGTGTTTTACGTTAATGTCCCCTTTATGGGACCGTCGAATAGTTTAGTATTGCAAGGGTATAGTATACGGATTAAGATCGGATGGGTTATGGAAACCAGAAAGATTGTAAGGAAAAATATTTATACAAGGACGCAACTGTAAGATATTTAAGTAGGTTTTCTCAACACTATTAATTACGACCCTCACTTTGCGATAAGTTTTACATGACCAGGAGAATCTGTCGGCATGCAAACGCAGGCATCAGCACCTGTTAACGTTGGATCAGTTAGGTCATTTAACTCTTTCGATATCATAAACAAATATCACTAACAAATTCACTGGTTCAATATTAGACTTAGATGTACTTACATTTTCTTCCGATTGGTTTCGGTAATGATCTTCAAATACACTGCACGGGAACACGTGCATCCATAGAATCGAAAATTTAAGATCCACAATACTTAATCCAAAATAAATAAAGATGTTGAACTTGCTAGGTTGTATAATACAGGTATAATGTACATGTCAGGTGGGTAATTTAGGCCCTTCCTTTGATAAATGTGTTTTCGCAACATTATCTGAAGACTTATTTATTAAATCTCTTTTCAGCATAGTTTGTCAAGTATAGAGGAATAATTTTCTTATGCTGGGAAACAAAATATGATTGAAATTTAACTAAACACACCGACGTACATATATATCGCTACATTAATTCATGCAATGCACATTGTCTTCGCTTAATATGTCACTGTCAGTTTTGAACTAAATTCTTGTGTGCCTCATGTATTTTTCATGCAAATCATGTAGAGTTGTCATCACAGATTACAAAGAGTACCGTTACTTTGTAGTGCATCTTTGAAATAGAGTGACGCATGTTGTTGATAAATTTTATGTAACTCGTTCACTGTTATTTTAGGCTAAATGCTCGCAAACGTTTTACAAAAAAAAAAAATAAAAAAAATCGCGTGGTCTATTATGAAAATAAGATTCAAACGTTTTTAAACAGTATTAGTTGGGCAGTTTGTTCTTTGTTTGGTGTTCAGGATTGTTAATTGTTGCACTACTACGTTTGTTAATTTGGTGAGGAAATTCTGTTTCGTTGAAGCTCAACTTTCCGTACATTAAATTTGAAACGATTGTTACGTTTCCCGAAACACATTGTTACTTGAATTTTTCGAAGAAACGGGGTCAGAATCGTGATGTCTGTCAATTTAGAGGCTGAAAAACAATAGATATTTTGTTATTTTCCATACAGAACCGGATTCTATTATATTATTATAGATTCTATTGTTACCAGAGTCAAATAAGATATCACGGAAACTTTGTTAATTCAAGTTGCGGCCTCAAAAAAAAAAAAAAAAAAAAAATCTTACATCATTCTAAACTTTTAAAACTAAAGAGAAATCGATTGAATTTATACATGTATATGTGGCTAGCTTTCCTATGATATTTTATTGGTTGTCATTAATTCTTAATAGTATTTAGTTAGAGCTGTTCGTATTTATTTCTAAGGGCACTGGTGTCAGTTAACATGACATTTTAAAATGGTGTGACATTGCAAATAACAGTAGATAGAACTGTTTTGCACTTGGTTTCCCGTTATATAGTGTCACGTTTTTGTTTGGTGTTAGAAGCTAACTAATGTAAGATTAGGTCATCATAGTTGTAAATAGGTAGCGTTAAGATATACTGCCAATATTTAGCCGAATCCAATATCACAGATCATATTAATGGTTCTTAAAATTTTGGAAGTCATCATACTGTATTACAACACTCTTGACTGATGATTTTATCACTGGAGTATGTATGTGTAGTGAGCAAAACTTCAGAGCTGGTTATCATGGGATTTGGTTGAAATCTGTAACAAACTACCAGTCGTTTGTTACGTTATGTATGAATGAAAATTTTTTGGTTGTCTTAATTTTTCTCCTGTTCCAGTAAGTGAATTCTCTCCGAATAGCCCATGTAGCACTATATCATGTTAACGAAATTCTGTAGTTTTTTGACCTTAGCCCGGAACCGGGGATTTCATAAATCAGTGTTGGTTTGTTATATAAATTATTAAAGTCGGATTTTTAATATTTAAGTAAAAAAAATTTCTTTGACAAACCAAGCCGAAATTATTTACTGAAGACAGATAATGTTAACGTCATTATGTATTAGATTTACAAAATAAGGTTGAAATTGTGTTTTCGTGTAAGTTGAATATCTGGACATATTTCATGCTGTATAGCGCAATCTATTTATAGAACGATTACGTATTTAGAAGTAGAAAAGCGATAGCGAAACATTATTGGAAAAGTCGATTATTCAGGGTCTTCATAGTAAAGTATGGTTTTCTTTTAATATACGATTCGACAGAAGTACAACTACTTTAACACGTTATTGATAAATATATCGACCTAGTTCCGCAGTAGATCTATTCATTTATAAATACATGTATAATTGCACGACAATTTTTAGGGATGTGTGACCCATCCGCTAGCTTCGGTATTCTACCGCAGTATTATTATAAATCAATAGGGCAGACATGCCTTGATGTATAAATCCCACACGGTAACTTAAACGATAAAATGTTTGATAATTATGATTTTCTTCATTAAAACGTTTCAATACAGAAAACATTTCAGTATGCACTTAACTTTTTTCATTGACAATCTTCTTGAGTTCAACGATGCATGAGAACCATAACAAGCAAACGATAACACAATGTATAAACATGCAGTCGTTTTAATTAGTATCAAGTTAATCTATACTATGTTTAAATTGGTACCGTAGTGTATTGGATTGTGTTGTCATACCCGACCCGATTGAGGCCTGGTAAACTCATTGAAAAGCTAACCAAAATGCAGTAACAACATAATGCTTGTGGATAAAAGGGATAATGCTTGCGGATTAAAGGGATAATGGTCTTTCTGGATATTGATGTATAGCCTTGAAGGGGCACATATCAACATGGTTGGAATTGAATTTAATTGAATTACATTAGGACATAAATCTTAAGATAAAACGTGTATCCAAACAATATATTTTAGGTAAGCATTTAAGTTAGTTATTTCTTTCAAAGATAGAACTATAGATTATCATCATGATGATGAACAAATGATCCGAATCACTCAAGACGATAATCCTTCCGCTCCTTGTTTCATACATTGGCAAAACGTGATCACGTGATGTTGGCGGGATTTGCTCTACTTGTCTTTCAAATAGCCTATCCGATTGTGTTATAGTTATATGGATGAACCAGTTTGGTTTTAAAGAACAAATATAATTGTTGTAAAGTTGAGATAGTATTTTTTAGAATTTAAGAAATCGTTGCACAGAATTTTTGGGGGATAAATTTTGGCAAATTTATTGTGGCCTGGAAAAATTCTGTCGACCGTGGGGGCGATCGGGCGTGCTTTGGGACGTTTTGATGGTACGGATGTTACGGTGTATATTAAAGGTATTGCTCTAGTGCCTTGGCAATATCTGACTAGCCTTGCTTAAATGTATCATAGCCTTGCTGATGTCATAGCCTTGCTCATCATATAGTATTTGCCTCGCTTAGAATTACAGTACGTTGCCTTGCTCCATTGGTCCGCTAAATGTTCCTCATTACTTTGCAGGTAACGTCGAGTTATGGGGAATATTTAATTTACTGTGGTGTACTGTAGCCTTGCTCATTATAGTATTTGCCTTGCTTAGAAGTACAGTACGTTGCCTTGCTCCGCTAAATATTGTGGTGTACTGTAGCCTTGCTCGTTGCTTAGAATTACAGTACGTTGCCTTGCTCCGTTGGTCCGCTAAATATTGTTGTGTACTGTAGCCTTGCTCGTTGCTTAGAACCACAGTACGTTGCCTTGCTCCGTTGGTCCGCTAAATATCCTCATTGCTTTGCAGGTAACGTCGAGTTTTGGGGATGTTTAATTTACTGTGTTGTACTGTGGTATCCCTTGCGTCCGTGTGGCGCTGCTTGTTGCTCTACAGGTAACGTGGAGCAATGACGTGGTGCTTTACGAGTACGTCTGGTTTCCTCCCGGTCGACTGGTTTTTCAAATAGCTTTCATTGGAGTGGCCATACTCTGCCAAAATATTGATAATAACTTTATATTGAAAGGAATATTTCATAGGTTGAATTAGCACTGTTTACAGTATCTTACGTGCCGGTAATTGAAATATGTGACTGTATTCATATCTGAAATGTACAAATAAACATGTAAAAATGTGAATGCTACTTGTCTTCTGGTTATAATTTCGGGTAATAAAATAATAAAAATTATTTTGCCTAAAACTAATTACTTTTATTTTTCCCGAAATTTATGGCTATCTCGTTGCCAGGTGTGTTAGCTATAAACTATCGTCGTTGTCAAGTAATCCAGTTTTCTAGTTCCTTGTCTAAACATAACAGATTAATGATAAACGCCTATTCGTCAGGGAACCACTCGAGCGTTATATTAAATCGAGAGCACGTGCAATCTTCTCAGTTGAACTAAAGGTGTATTGGCTAGCGCTTCAGATCGATGTTAAATTGCCCACCCGCCACACCCCAGTAATAATAATAATAATAAAAATTGTTGTATACTACAATTCATTATATTTTGTACCTTTAATTCTGTTATGACAATCTGACTGTTTTGTGAAGTATTTATGTTGCAGATAATATGCTGCCATTGGGTGCCAACTCCGGAAGTGATCAGACTCCAGGTACTTTCCACAGACATTAATTGAACGGATTCCTGGCTACAAACAATTTGTGAAACAGACAAATCTAAAAGGATATCATTCTTCCGGACTGTTGCTTTATGAGAAATCAAAAGGACAATTTAGAATTAATACATGTATAATTCTTATTACTAAAATTCCAGTTAATCATTTCCATATTTATATACAATTATTTTTATGTCACTCCTAATTGTAAGGGCCTGGAAGAATTCTGTCGACCGTGGGGCGATCGGGCGTGCTTTGGGACGTTTTGATGGTACGGATGTTACGGTGTATATTAAAGGTATTGCTCTAGTGCCTTGGCAATATCTGACTAGCCTTGCTTAAATGTATCATAGCCTTGCTGATGTCATAGCCTTGCTCATCATATAGTATTTGCCTCGCTTAGAATTACAGTACGTTGCCTTGCTCCATTGGTCCGCTAAATGTTCCTCATTACTTTGCAGGTAACGTCGAGTTATGGGGAATATTTAATTTACTGTGGTGTACTGTAGCCTTGCTCATTATAGTATTTGCCTTGCTTAGAAGTACAGTACGTTGCCTTGCTCCGCTAAATATTGTGGTGTACTGTAGCCTTGCTCGTTGCTTAGAATTACAGTACGTTGCCTTGCTCCGTTGGTCCGCTAAATATTGTTGTGTACTGTAGCCTTGCTCGTTGCTTAGAACCACAGTACGTTGCCTTGCTCCGTTGGTCCGCTAAATATTCCTCATTGCTTTGCAGGTAACGTCGAGTTTTGGGGATGTTTAATTTACTGTGTTGTACTGTGGTATCCCTTGCGTCCGTGTGGCGCTGCTTGTTGCTCTACAGGTAACGTGGAGCAATGACGTGGTGCTTTACGAGTACGTCTGGTTTCCTCCCGGTCGACTGGTTTTTCAAATAGCTTTCATTGGAGTGGCCATACTCTGCCAAAATATTGATAATAACTTTTATATTGAAAGGAATATTTCATAGGTTGAATTAGCACTGTTTACAGTATCTTACGTGCCGGTAATTGAAATATGTGACTGTATTCATATCTGAAATGTACAAATAAACATGTAAAAATGTGAATGCTACTTGTCTTCTGGTTATAATTTCGGGTAATAAAATAAAAAGTTAGTACTCGAATATATTAGTTAAACTGACAAACAACGCTTCTGACATATATTTTATTTTATAAACAAATAAATTATGTATAATGTATGAATAAATTACTGAAAAAGAAAAATGCAAAATAAAAAAGTCTTAACTTAGTTCATTCAACTTAATAACCAGGTTAACTGCTAAATTTTACAATAACTGTTTTGACCAAAAAAATATATATAATTCAAAGTAACTTTCATCACAAATTCAGTCAATCAGGCCATTAGTTAAACACCTATTCCAATCTATTAAAGTATCAACAAAGATTTCTGAGTTTTAAAACAGTAATCTAAATTGCTGTGAATATTTAATTTAGTGGATATGAAATTTTGAGTTTTTTTCCCTCCAAAATATTCTTTTCTGGATGTATACTTGTAAAGTTGTTGAAAGTTAAAAGGAACAGAATATTTAATTTCTTTGTTTAGATATATTTTCGTGGATTTAAAAGACAAAATCCATGAAATAAGTCACCCAAGATTATTAAATATTTTACTGTAATCATTAGGATATTTTAAAAAACAAAATCCACAAAAATTAGCTACCCACGAATATTAAATATTTCACTGTAACTGTGAGGATATTATTATGTTAACCCACCTTATAGGGTGAGATACTGGTGTGGCCACCTCTTTGACCTGTTCAGCCTTGTTTTTCACATCAAAGTACGAGTCCAACAGGCCACTGAGAGCAACTCTACGGAAAGTTCCGCCGTGTATTTCCTTAAAATACGTGATCAGCTGTCGAATGTCACAAAACAAACTCTGCAAAACATTAAATATCAGTAAAAAAAAATCAAACTTCAAAGGAATAAGTTTACATAACCAATTCTTTGCAAGTTATAAATAATTCCTTTTTGTTTTCCAACATTAAAGACAAGTTTAACAAAGAGTAACCTTGAGCTGTAATTTACTTATAATTCAGGTAAAATTGCTCATTAAAGTGAATTCTGCTTAAGATATCGTTTCAAGATTTCAACATTTTATCATGCTAAAACCTGAACTGAGGTCTATATATTTTTTAACTTTCATATTTAAACAAGTCCAGTCTTAAGCATATCTTTAAGAAAAAGTCAAATTAATCAGCACTTAATCTTGTGTGTTTGAAGTAAGCATATTTTTCAGTCATATGTCGAGACTATAAATTTGCTGTGAGCAAAATGTCTAAATGTATAGTCCTGTCTCACTTGAATATCATGCAACATACATATGACATGGTTCAGAACCGTCACAATTATACTGACAGTGGGCTGACCAGTCTTAATGCTTAACCCTAAGCAAGAAAACATCCATTTTTATTCCTAAAATCTGAATGAGTCAAGGACCAAACACCTATCTATCATACTAAACCACTGTATTTGCATTCAGTTTTCTGACTTAGGTACTAATTCCTTAATAAAACAATAATGCTGCTGAAAATTGCAGTATCAACAGAGATAACACAGTATAAACAAAGATAACACAATACATGTATAAACAGAAAAACTTTCCATATTAGAACATCTGTTCAGTGGACATAAAGCAAACCCATTCCTTTGAGATATTCGACACTTACAATGTTATCACTATTGTACAGCTCTTTGGTACTCTCCACACATCTAGATATAAACGTCTTCATACTGTTGGACATGAGCACGCCCTCTACACCCCTGTACCCCACCCCTCCAATACTGTGGCCAAAATTGTTGGCAAAACCATTGTTAACAAGAGCCTCCTGTGATGCTGACTTTCTGTGGCCTAAAATACATGCCAATACATTTGTATGATTAAATACAAGATTTTTAAAAGTATTAAAATCTCTATAAAATATTTCTGTAGTATTAGCTGTTTATCAAAATTGAAATCAAACTATGCATTCCAAGATGTTATGCTTCAATACAAAGTAATAGTCCCCATTTTCTGTTCTCATTTTGTATTACAAAAAAAAAAAAAATCGTTTAAGCTGAAATAGCTACCAATAAGCCAGTCTAAGGAGATTTATTTGGTTAAATACATAAAATTATGTGTAATGGTTAATAATATTGTTTAATGGTAGTATACTAAATGACAAGTTTGTTTAATTATAATTTGTAAATATATACTAACAAAAGAATTTTCAGTTTCTTGTGCATTTTTTTTACCTTTATAACAAATCTGTCCATACAAATAAGACTGGATGTTGCACAAGAGGCATTGTTATCAGCTTAACAAAAACAATTGTGTTATCAGAATCAACTCACACGTTAAAACACAACTTCATAGAAACAAAGGAAATACCCTTGTAGTACACCAACATTTCCAAAAGCTTTCAAAAAGATTTCGAAGAAAAATGACAACAGTTTAAATATCAAAAATATATTAAATATATTCTGAAGAACACAGAGATAGCCTGTAACATGCAGTACCACTAACATTTAGTTAGTTTCACATGTATACAATAACAGCCATTCCAACTGTGAAAAACTGAAATGCTACATTTTATAAATGAATCGATTATCTTCATGCTAACTGTAGTACGAAAACAAGAAAACAAACAGTTGATTTATGTAAGAAAGTAATAAAGATAATAAACTGTACTTCATTTACATTTTTTTAAAGAAGTATTTGATAATTTCTTTATTATACAAATGAAACCCTATTTTGGTTTTAATAAAATAGTGCTACATTTTTCAGTTCCTATCCAGGGTCAATAAATTCTGTATCATTTTAAAGTGCTTTTCCCAGGGTAATAAACTGCATCAGTTTTCAGTTTCTTCTTAGGGCAATAATCTGGATAACATTTTTCAGTTTCTTAAAAAACTGGGTAACATTTCTTTCTTCCTTTACAAGGTAAAAAAAAAGGAATATACTTCTTAGTTTCTTTGAAAAGCTGATAAATTAGGTAACTTTTAAAAAAAAACTTTTCTTTCAATAAACTAGGTATTAACAATTTTCATTTCTTTGCAGAGTTGATCAAGTACGTACATAATCAGCTTCTTCAAATAGTCAATAAATCAGTTAACATTTTACAAAACTTCTTTCCAGAGTCAATAAACTGGGTATAAACATTTTTGGGTTTCTTCTCAGGGTCAAAAACTGGGTAACATTTTTAGTTTCTTCTCAGGATTAATAAACTCAGAAACAAGGGTGCCATAGTCTTAAAATACGCTGTCAAGAGCTGGTGTTTGTTTGTTTGTTTTGGGTTTAACGCCGTTTTTCAACAGTATTTCAGTCATGTAACGGCGGGCAGTTAACCTAACCAGTATTCCTGGATTCTGTACCAGTACAAACCTGTTCTCCGCAAGTAATTGCCAACTTCCCCACATGAATCAGAGGTGGAGGACTAATGATTTCAGACACAATGTTGTTTATCAAATAGTCATGGAGAACATATGCCCAGCCCGAGGATCGAACTCGCAACCCCGAGATCCGTAGACCAACGCTCTTACCTACTGAGCTAAGCAGGCGGGCTGTTGAGAGCTGGTGAACCTTTGTGCCAAGTTAAATCAAAATTCCAACATGCATGAAGAAGAAATGCTCCGGACAAAGTTGTCATTCTTGAATTTGAACTTTGACATATAAGTGTGACCTTGACCTTAGACCTAGGGACCTAGTTCTTGCGCATGACACTCCCTTTCATGAGGGTGAACATTTGTGCCAAGTTACATCAAAATCCCCCCAGGCATGAAGAAGAAATTCTCCAGACAAAGTCATTCTTGAACTCGACCTTTGACCTCTTAAGTGTGACCTTGATCTTAGACCTAAGGACCTGGTTCTTGCGCATGAGTGAGTGCGTTGGGTTTTACGGCGATTCGACACAAAATGATCATATATCACCGAGAAGAAGTCATATTGTAAATGACACTAACGTCTCACGTTGGTGAATATTTGTGAAAAGTTACACCAAAATCCATGCATGAAGAAGAAATCCTGCGGACAAAGTTTGTGGAGCACGCCGATCCACCTGCCTGACAAGGGTGTTCCCATAATACATCCCATCTTTCAGAAGGGCATATAAAAAGTGGGCAACATCTTTCAGTTTCTTCACATGGTCAACCATATCAAAACTGGTTAACATTTCACAACACTTCTGTCCTGGGTAAATAAAATGGGTGGATTAATAAAATGGGTTTCTTCTAAAGGTTAAAAAACTGAGTAACATTTTTCAGTTTTTTCATATAGGCAATAAAGTGGGTAACATATTTTCAGTTGCTCCAAAGGGCCAATAAACTGGGTAACATTTTTTCAGTTTCTTCAAAGGGCCAATAATGTGGGTAACATTTTTCAGCTTCTTCTCAGGGTTAATAAACCTTGTATCATTTTTCAATTTCTTCTCAGTCTACAAATATCCATAAACTGGAGGGTGGGGGAGGGGGGGGGGGGGGGGTTTACCTGGAAAATAAATTGGGTAACATTTTCAATCTCTTTTCTTGGTCAGTAAATTGGGTAACATTTTTCGGTTTCCTTTTTAGGGTTAATAAACTGGGTAACATTTATTTAAAATGAAACCAAATCCATCACATAAAAGCCAATGATAAAACAGCATTCATGCTAAAACAAGAATAAAATGAAAATGGCTAAATGTTATAGAAAAGCTGATAATCTGTGTAACCTGAAGCTTGTGAAGGTGGACTAGCTGTTGCCGACACAGTGCTAGTTTTCTTTGAAGCTGAAAGAAGCATCTTCACATCTTAATATCTTCTAAAATGCAAGTACAAGTAACAATGTCCTTAAAGTTTTATTTCAACACCTCTTTCTTTGTTAGTTTCCTCTCAGCAAAGTGAAATTCCTGATTTAAAACATCAGCAAATATCAGACCAGTACTTTACAATAACCAAATAAACTTGCATTTCAGTGGTGTTACTACTTGCCTGAATATTTTTAATGGCCAAAACTTATCTGCTTAACATTATAACTCATAAATACCATTTAAATACATCATTTTAACCATCACCATAAGAAGTCTTATTTGCATACCATAATTTTTTTTCTACTGAAAATATGGCCAGTTTCAATATATAACACACAGCTGCTGACCTAAATGCTGAGACATCTTGTGTATAAAGTCACTAAATATTGGAAAATCTTTATATTGATTTATACATCTTTCCTGCCTTGACAGTCTGTGACTGGAATTTCATTAACTAGAGTTTCTCCAATTTACATTTTCAAGAAATCACAGCAAAGCTAAACATACAGACTGCAGACAGCTGTAAAAGCCTTCCAGCAGCTTGCTCATCATTAAGTTAAATATCTGTATACACAGTCACTCGAAAGTCTTATTTGCAACCTCTGATCATAAAATCATTTGGCAAAGGTACATTTCCTGTGAGAACTTTATGACAATTACAGTTAGTACCTGCAAAATGCAAGCTGACTTTTCTTAAAGTAAAACCACACCTCTTTAGAATATGCAAGAAAACGACTAGCCGAGAAAGATACAAGACTGTTACAGTAAAAGATTTTTCTCAGAACTATCAAAAAATACACTTTTTTCCAATTACAATACCTCAAAATTTAAAGATAGGCCTGCTTTCACAGGCATTCATTTTGCAACCAGGCAATATGTAACCTAAATGAGATTACGAATGTGTAACTACCAAAGAAATGACCATTGATGGATGAATTGTAGAATGATTTCTTTAGCATCACATTTTTTGTTGTTTTGTAATGAACACTAAATTAAGGCAAGTTGTCTTTCTACCAGTATGAATATTGCTCTAATTAATCGTAACTTTGGAAAAAATCTCTGCCTTTTAAATAACATAGACCAATACATTATTTCCTTATAACATAAGGCTGTAATTGTTATGTGGCTCATATAAACTTAATAATAAAGGACCTTATACTTATACTTACATTGCTGAGGTTGTAAAAGATATGCTGGATCTACACAAAATCCAAGAAAAGCGTGAAAGAAGTCGACCACTTCCTGTAGTGGGCGGGCCTTCACTGTGTCCTTCATGTAACTACTGAACAATGGACCGTTCAGCTTCTGGAGCCGCTGTAAGCAGTTGTGCCCTTTCTGTCTGAGAA
>NW_026462513.1:0-5926 GCF_021730395.1 Mercenaria mercenaria
GATCACTACCAAGCCTACCTAGTTATACAGAGCGTCGGCAGTTTACGGTTAGATGATTTATAGCTGAGTTATGGTCCTTGATTCATCAAATGTTATGATGTTTTGGCCGCTTGTCATATGATTTCCACCAAACAACACAGGAGTGATCAGTGACAAGTTTTATTATGCAGAGTTAAACATTTTCCGATTTGATGATCTTCACGGGGGGCTTTGGATATTGTTTCATGATTTTATGGGTTTTTTTTTCTCTTTTGTTATTGTGCGGAATTCCACTAAACCTTAATAGATAACCAGTACTAAGCCTTATTGTGTATATTGTCGGCATGTTCCGATTCAATGATTTTCAGTAGGGTTAATATGAAAAAGGCAAAGCCTCTGAGCGAGCGTAGCTTAAACGACAAAGAAATTATTCACTGCTAAAAATAATTTGCGAGAACCTATTCACTTGAAAAGAAACAAAAATTTAGTGTCATCATTCCTGTAACAGCAAATATCATACGTTGCAAAAAAATTATGGAAAGCCGGTGTCACGGTGACGTCATTACCTGTTTGCCGCGTTCATGTGGCTTTATGCTTATTAATGACATTTTATCCTATTTTCTGGCCAATGCTTCATCTTTTAAAAGAAAATATTAATATTTTTTTCTTCCAACTGGAAATCTTTCTTGCATTATTTTTGAGTGATGAATAATATTCAGCATTAAATGAAGTTCTGTATTCACTTCGAACAAAGCATTTCCTGCGAGCTATTGTCCGCTAGGGACGCACTTTTCGTAAAATAAAAGCAAAATTGAAATTATTTCCATAACATAATAACTTTTTAAAAATAAAGACACCTAAATTGTAACTCAAATATGAAATTAAAAAAAAAGAAAGAAACAATTTTTTCCCGACTTTGACGGAAGTAGAAAAAACTGGCGGCGCCCAGACGTCGACGAAAATTTTTCAGCTACATCACTTTGCCTCACTCGGCACACCTTTGTGATATTCGCCTACACATTGCCGTAAGGCGAGCTACGCGCTCGCAATTGCGCTTCGCGCTATTGCTCGCGAGCTACGCTCGCTATGACCTATAATTTGTCATACTTTACGTTGACCGGGCAACTGCTCCAATACCTCAAGGAGGATTCACATCAAGCTTCATAAGAGTGATCATTGCTAAGATCAGTTGTACATATCGTCAGTATGTTCCAGTTTGTTGTTTTCCAGCAGAGGTTCTGCCCTTGATTCGTGACAATTTTATTATGTTTTAGCCACTTTTCATATAATAGGGCGGATTTCTACTAAACCTAACAGGACTGATCAGCGTATTGTGCATATTATCATTATGTTCCACTTCTGTCAGTGATTTTATCAGAGTTATTGCCCTTGATATGTCATATTTTACGGTGTTAACAATACTTGCTATATACAATTACGACCTCATGAGTGTTTAATTTTAAGCATAGTTGTGCATATTGTCGTCATATCCTGAGCGGAGTCATGTGCTACTTTACTGTGCCCCTAAAGTGACATGTTACACACTTTTTTTCCACTTAGGTAATGAGAGACTTTTTTTATTTCGTTTAAACGAAATGATTTCGTTTAAACGAAATCATTTCGTTTTAACGAAAAAACTATTTCGTTTAAACGAAACAAAAAAAGTCTCTCATTACCTAAGTGGAAAAAAAGTGTGTACCATGTCACTTTAGGGGCACCGTACTACTTCAATACCACTGGTTATTTACCAAACTTCACAGGAGCGACAACTGCAAAGCTTAGTTTTGTTTGTCATTGATTCAGTTATTATCACCGGAGTATTGCCCATTAATTTGTAGCATTTAACGATTTCTGCATGGTAGGAGGTCGGAGACATTTTATCGGGTAAAACAATTCTTTGTTAAACGAACAATGACTCCATTTCTTTACTAATGCTATAAAGAAAAGTAAATATTTTGAGCTTATGTTTGAGCAGAGTAAGAACCTCAGTATGCATTCGTGCCAATTACACATTCTTCTCTATTTAATACATCCACACATTTACAGTTACTATTATATAGTTTTCATATATTTAATGTGATGTAAAAAGTCATTATCAGCATTTTAACATCAGGATCACTGTTAAATATAATGAGTTAAGTAAACAGATTATAAAATCCAATATGCATACAGACTGACAGAAAATATATATCTTACAAGAATATTACACAGAACGATGAAATACCATCATGATGCGGAAGGACAATGAAAAGAAGGAAATCTGCGTTAAAGGGAGATGCTTGCAAGCTTGATAGAATGTCCAGTGATTCCTCGTTTCACCGGTGCCTTTTACGTTTTTTTTTCTCCTTTTTTTCCTCTTTTTTCCCTTTTTTTGTGGGCAAACTTTGAGTATATCTGGTCAGGACCATTAACCATGCAATCTATACAGGTAAACAATCAGCTACTCTCAGTTAAGTTGTCGAAACTTAAATTCTCATAGGAAATAAAGATAAGCAAAATTGAAATTGGCGTACGTTATCTTTTTTCAAATAACTCATATTTGATTTCAAACATTGCGCAAAATTTGAAATTTGTCTAACATAGATATGTTATGATGTTATGCACGACAAAAAGATAAATACGATACCACGTATGCTTCTACTAACTGATTTCGCCCGAGCTTACGATTCTCTAACTTGAACATTATTGTTTACAGTTCTCAAATATATCAATTTTTGCGAAAATTTCATACACCGTTTTTTTTTTTTTTTTACAATGGCAATCCTTTGTGACGATAAATGGCAGTCTGGTTAGATATTCAAGGAGTTTGATTATTAGTTCTATGAAAATCAGTATTTTAAGGATAAGCATAGAATTGGGTCTTTCACAAAATTAGGTGAAAATTTTAAGTAAACCTTAGTAATGTTGCCAATGTCTTAATAACTCAAAAATAGAAGTAATAAATTTAATTTACACAATAGCACTATTACTCTCATTAGTATGAGAACAGTTATTCAGATCCTGACATTATCAATTCTAAATAACGGAATTACGAGTTTACCAATCCTTCCGGGGATATTACCATGACTATAAAAACCAGTTCACTAGTTTTTATGGAAATCCGGTCAAGACAAAATATTAAGAACTGTCAGCACTCAGTATTATAAACATTTTGTTATTTCATTGGTATCAGAGTGGTTAACTAAGAACCATTTTTCCTGAGCACCGACACTCACACGGTTGAGAATATACCTAACCCATAACATGAAACATTTTAATTTTATCACACAGGAATATCCAGTCTTTACTATTATTGGTAGTTGAGTACAACGTAAAGAACCCGTTCATGTAAGAAGTTTTCTAGGGTTATATACATTTTACTATGCAGCATCCTAAAACATTGAAGTAGTTCTGTGGTTTATTAGTCTTGTTAAATATGTTCCTTACTTCGAAGTAGTCATTATTTTCCTTTTTGTAAAGCAGGGAATAACACTTGTAAATGAAACTTCTTTCTTATAACAATTTCCTAAATTTGCATATTGAAATCCATAACCAACCGACTTTCTACTATTTGAAAGTATTTTGAGCCTTTTAACAAGGAGGTCATACTATGCCATAAAAGAAATCAGTTCTCTAGAACCATTAACAATACAAACAGTAAACAGTAGAAAGAAAACACTGTAGGACTGATGTATCTATGATTTGATGTTGAAATAGTCTTTCCCTTCTTCTGGCAGGAAACGGAGGGACATATTACTCGTACATTTAAAAGCTAATTATATATAGTATGCTGTTTTAAAAGGCCGTAAGTTTAATTGCTAAACTATTTTGACGGAAGTTAAATGTTTTGCGTTTCCTCTCATTCCTTTTTTTTTGTTTGGATTAGATGCAAAGGTTCTGTTTGACGAAAATAAGGAATATCTAAAACATCATTTAAGACATATCAATTTTTATGTTTCTGGTGCTACATGTTATTTTTTTCATTCCTTTGACGCCTCTCATTATGGCAAGTCATAGCATTGGCAAAATTACTAAATGTATAAAAATGTAAAAATAAAATACAAAAAGATGATAATGATATATGTTTTAATATAAATTGTTTTTCGCTTTGCTCTTCAATTTATTGTCGCCTATCATTATGCCAAGTTTAATTCTCTAGTACATAAGAGTAGTTACAAACTTATTGGCCGGACACAATTTAGAACAAAAATGAGACAATTAAAACACATTTAATAGTGTAAGGAAGTTTTTCATCTGCACTTAAACTTATTTCAATATGTCATTAAGTCAAATCTCAACTGTTTTAAGTTACTTACCCGGAAAAAAAATGATTTCAAAAGGAAAGATTTCGAAAATTGTTCGACATATTGATATTTCTTACGGGTTGCGCTCCTTCTGATTGCAAAACAATTACATTCAATTTCAATACAGCCCGCCCACTTAGCTCAGTAGGTAAGAGCGTTGGTCTACCGATCTCGGGGTCGCGAGTTCAATCCTCGGGCGAGGCGTATGTTCTCCGTGACTATTTGATAAACCACATTGTGTCTGAAATCGTTAGTCCTCCACCTCTGATTCATGTGGGGAAGTTGGCATTACTTGCGGAGAACAGGTTTGTACTGGTACAGAATCCAGGAATACTGGTCAGGTTAACTTCCCGCCGTTACAAGAAATACTGTTGAAAAACGGCGTTAAACCAAAAACAAACAAACAGTTTCCATTCAACGGCGTTTTTTTCCGGATAATAGAAAACTAGACAACCAAAATGAACAAGGTATGAGTAGTATAGTAATTGTTTGTGCGAAAACAGTATAACCTCATTTGACCTTTTGACCCTTGGTCAGGACTGGTCAATGCCGGACAATTTAAAATCCACAGGTTTTAAACCCAGTAAAAACCTTTGATTTAACTAAAGATGATTTAATTAAAGATGATTTAAAATGAAGAAAACATATGTCTTTATTTAAAAATAGTTTCCACTTAAAATCTTTAAACACTACACCGAGAGACAAAATGTAGAATAAGTTTGGCCTAATATAACATACAGGAAGTAAAATATAATGTGGTTGAATTTAGACCCCATTTATTTTCTGTTTAAATTACTCTTTACTTCCATTGTTTTGTAATCCTTCTACATAGATAAAACAACTGTTAAAGACATTAGAAATGACACAAAATGTACACAATACCAATAAATACATTAATAATTATCCATGAAACAAGAAAATTTCAAACTAAAAAATAAACAGACCGGAAACCAAATGCTAAATATAACAAATATAACAAGGTCAGGTTATTTATAAATCTATCCCCCATTTTATTAAAAAACAAGTAATATCTCCCTTTGATAATTAAAATTCATACAAATTTTTTTAATTAATATTGGAAGAATAAAATTACTTTAGGAGTTGTTATTATTTAAAAACAAAAAGTAATTGAATAAATTATAACACATGAAAATAAAATTATGATAATTTCAAAACCATAACACTATTATAATAAAGAATATACACTATATATAACCGGTTTCAACTTTTATATCATTGAGTCGTGTTCTGTTACGCTTAGTTCCGGAAGTCGATCTGACGCTTCCTTGTCTGTTTAAAGGTAGCTTGCAGTATGGTTTGTGTACTGGGTCACCTTGTCTGTTAACGGTATACAGCCTGCTGTTATGACATTGACTGGTTGTGCACATAAAGAATTCTTCCGTCAATGTTGTAATAGCACTGAATTGCCTTACTTTGTTCTGTCTCTAGTTTCGAAGGTTTCGGGAGGCAAGAACAATGGGGTTGAAGGTGATTCTGGCTGCAAAACCGGGCAGGTTTGATGATTTAGGAAAACCAGCTGTATGGTGAGCCTACAGATGAGGTCTCTTAGGAAAGAAATGGTTCACCCGGGGTTTGGGTGTGCACGTAATAAATTTACCTGGCGTCGGGGTTAAATAAATGTACAGAACACGGCTTTTGCCAAT
>NW_026462514.1:0-70722 GCF_021730395.1 Mercenaria mercenaria
ACTCCTAGGCAGTTTTGTGTAAATCCCAAACTTGTAGAATAGTGTCTTAATTATCATAAAATTTGCACAACTAGGCTTGGCAATTATCACTTTTCTAAAGCTTTGTGTAAGTCCTAGTTGTGGTTTCGTAGCAGATACCCGGAAATTGTAAAATGCGACCAATCATTGAAAATAATTTCACTGAACCGGAACATGCCGGCAATATACACAATGAACTTTTCACTCATAACTCTTGAACGAATTGATGGAATTCCAACAAACAAAAATAAAATTTGATGAATAAAAGGCAATAATCCCGCGGAAAATCATCGAAACGGAAAATGATGGAGATACGCACAATAAGGCATACAACCGATCACTTTCATCAGGTTTCCTGGAAATCTGCCCAATAATGTAAGACAAGTGGCTATACCAAAACATCATAAAATTTGATGAAATAAAAGCTATAACCCTGCTGGAAATAACCAAACATGCAGCTGCTTTGCACAACTACGCTTGGTAGTTATAACTCCAAGGTGTAAATTCTACAGTTGTGACGAGGAGTTGCGTGCACAAACTTTGTGACAGACGGAGGGGCGGACATAGTTTAAAGATGACTCAGATTTGCTCGGTTAAATTTTGATATGTACACAATTAATGTTTAAACGTATAATCAAGTACTAACATTTGTAGTGAATATGTACTATGATTAATTTTATTGGCTTTTATGTTATTTTTAAGTGCAGAAACGTTAAAAAGTAATAACGTTATTCATTTTAGGCCATTTCATTCAATTTAACACTCCTCGATATTTTTGTACAATTTTCATCCATTTTTTAAACGTCACTATAGATCTATGTATATAGCATTCAGATGTAACTTGTATCGTACTGTTTATATCAGTAAAAATATCAATATACTATTTTAGGTAAAATTTCTCATTTCGATGTCGACCTTTTGACCTTTAATTCAATAGTGGCCTTCACAATTGGTTGACCGGTATCTTATATCTGTTTTGAGGTATGCCTGCTACTAGCAACATCCAGTTTTACGGGATATGAAATATCAATTTAAAAGCAAATGGGCCAATATATGTCGGCGATTTTGAAAGTAGAAAATAATTGTAGAAATGGTAAAATGTCATTTAACTTATATTTGACTTTCTTACCCGATGTCTTACATCTGACTGTGTAGCTCATATTACTCAGGTAAGCGATCCGTGGTCATCATTACACTCTTGCTATCTCTCAAGAAGAAGTCTGAATTTACATTTCCTTGTTGCGTTTTATATTTCCAAAAGATGTTCATATATTGTAACTATCATAAGAGAAATCTAAAGAGATTCAAAACAGCGTTGGCTATGTATATGAAAAATGATAATTTCTTGTAATTTCCTATTTCCGACATGTTACCTCATATGTTTGTCGCAGGTTTGAATATTTGATTAACGTAGTAACAAATATTATTTTCTTATTAAAACCCTTTATGGATTTGATAATACAAGCTTTTATTTCAATGTAATTATGCATAATCTCTATCTTTGCAGCTACTAAATCTAATTTGTTTAAACATGACAAAAGTCTTGTAGACCATAAGAATTTAGATGTAATTTGGTGGTCGCACATAGTCTTTATATCTATTTAGACACGATGTTAATCTAATTAAAAATATTTTCGAATAATAGAGGCATTGTGCTATACAGTACAATTCCACTAAAACCGGTGCTAAGTTAGGTAAGGGGTTTTATATTTTCTATTAGTTCTCCTTGCCAGTCGTCTCTATATAAGAGTTTTAAGTTCAATAGATTGATTAAATACAGATGAAAATGGTAAAATGTTGATTGTAACGTTTAGAACGTTACATATAAATTTTCTTTTACAACTAGTTAGCTTTCAAATGAGATTCATTCCGTAATTGCCGGGTCATTTTGCCACTAACTGGGTATTTTTTGCCATTTATTTGGTCTTTTTAAACAATATATAAACCCAATATATATGGAATGTATGCAAATGTGGCTGCATAACCCAAAAAGTGACAGTCATATATACGCATGTTCAAAACTTGCCTTGTGTGGAATATTTTATTCATAGTATACTTGTCTATAAACCCTTACCTTTACCACACACATACTATATTGTATAGGTTAAGCCTTTAACGAATTCAATCACCCCTTGACTCACGTTATCCAAGACGGAAGCATCATATACCCTCACAATACTATGCATAATACACTACTAGAATATGCCACCTAAGGAAAATACCTTGGCGTGTATATCTCAAACTATCTCACGTGGGACGCCCATATAAATAGGTCAACCAAAAAGGCAAATCAAACTCTACATGTATTCCACAGAAATATTAAGGTTAACTCCATAGCCCTATAGTCTATGGTATATCATACCCTCGTCGGACTACAGCTGGCTTATAGTTTCGAATTTTGGCCTCCATACACACGTTCCCAAATAGACCAAATAGAAGCGGTCCAAAGACGTATAGCGCGTTGGGCTATGTCCGACTTTGGCCGTACCTTCAGGGTCACTGACATGCTATACAGTATAAAATGGCACAGACTAGATCTCCGTCGCACTGACTCCCGACTCTCTCTCTCTCTGTCTCTCTCTCTGTCTCTCTCTCTCTCTCTCTCTCTCTTATGTATAAAATCTAAAATTAGCTGGCTGCAGTCTCCACGAAAGGTTATCTCATCCCCCTAACTAGGCAATTACGCCATTATCATCCCCTGTCTTGCAGATTAATATCTGCAACCACTGACTACTACAAATACTCCTTTTCCCCAGGACTATAGTCCTGTGGAATAATCTTTCACTTGACATTCTATTTCTTCCAAGTTGAAACCTTGAGCAGTTCAATGCGGATGTTTGCAACATTGAGCACACCTCACCATAACCTTGCTCTTCACCTCTGTTTTCATATTTTTAACAACTAACGAATTTTCCTTTCCCTTTTATTTTAGCCAGGTTTTTTTTTATTTTCTACTAACAGTCATTGTTGCTTGACACGCACGAAAATGTCAACGATCGTGTAAAGGGTTGGACAGTAACGAAAGATAGATAGATTTGACATTAAGCAATTGGTAAATAGGATTTTATATTTACATATTTGGCATTTAGCATTTGACAGTTAACATGGCGCACTGGCAGTCCTTAGCTTTCGTATATTCCTGAACCTTAGTAGTTGTATTTCAAATAAGATTTGAATTGATAAGTGTTAAACAACAGTTCTGATGCTAATTTTCTTTCTTTTTTACAGTACAAACAAATAAATTTCCTCGGCGACTTTAAGGGATTCAGACTTTGTGATGTCAGAGGTCTTACAAAAGAACAGAGAGCATCTGAAAATTTTCTTCAGGACTTGAAAATGTTAATTGAAGGTCGCATAAAACCTCAATACACGGTATTGTTATCTTAATAGCTTTTGCATTCCTGACTTCATTAGCATACAGTTACTGTAATAAAAAGGACAAGTATTTATATTTAAATCATACAGCCTTTTATTAGCATTAATGGATGCACTTTTTAAGAGTCTCTTATTATTATTCATCAAAGTTTCAGACGTTCAAACATTCCTCCTAAGGCTTTTCAATATTTATTACAAATTTAATTTTACTTATACTGGAGTTTATGAAACTAGTCTCTGTTGTTCTCACAAATGTATAACACCAAACCTTCCGTCCGTAAACTTTTCCCTATAAACAACATGTTATCCTAAACCACCAAAGGCCAATTTTGAATGAAACTTAACAGGAATGTTCCTTTGATGGTCCTCTTTAAAATGTTCAAATGCCATGGCAACCGACAGGAAAAACTTTTAAAATCTTCTTGTCAAAAAAAAAAAACAACAACACAGAGCCTAGGGCTTTGATATATAGTACGAACCATCATATAATGGGTCTCTATTAAGAGTGTTCAAATTAATTCACTAGGGTCAAATATGACCCGCCCTGAGTGTCAAATGTTGTATATATGTTTATATAGGGAAAAACTTCGAAAATCTTCTTATTGAAATATTTTTTTCCTGGATATATTCGGTTAAAGCAGGCTATGCATAATCTAAGCTTTGTATCATTAAGCAGTGCCTTTATTGTATATGACTCACTTTCTCTGAGCCGTTTGTCTCGTGTTGCATTCTTGTTTGTTGGACAATCAAACAATCAGAATTAACTTTCAATCAACGATAAAAAAAACAGCTGTTTATTTCAAGCTTGTATACTGAAGACAAATTTAAGCACTCGACTTGTTTACTTTTTGTCGATGTCCTCTTCATTCGTAAGTATACGTTTGAAAGAACCAACACGCCTCTCTCTCTCTCTCTCTCTCTCTCTCTCTCTCTCTCTCTCTCTCTCTCTCTATAGAGAGAGAGAGAGAGAAGTTTCCGGTCAGTAACACATAATATATATATAAGCGTGTTACTGACCGGAAACCTCTCTCTCTCTATATATAAATGACTGTGTTTCCAATTTCATATGATTTTAGTTTGATACCGCTAAGCCAATAGCTGATGACGATCCATATTACAACAAAACGCCAACTGTAAGTGACATGATGCACTGTGTTATCATCCTGTTTGACATCACGGAAGCATATGAGGTTCACTCAAGTCATCAAGCTGATATAAAGAACATTATGAAGGAACTAAACAAGACAAGTAAGTTTTGTGTGTTAATTTTAACATAAACAATTGCTGTACAGGATGATGATTGGCATTTTCGATTATTGATCTAAGTTCAATAGCTTTAATTTACATACTGGATAAATAACTTGGTTCCGTTTGATTGCACATAGGAGCTGACGGGCTTGAAATAAAAAATTCTTTAAACGACATCTCCTCCTAAACGACTGGTCTGATTTTGAAATAATTTCATACACGTATTCCTTATGTAAACTTTTACAAAGATTGTTCAAAATTATCTTGATTCGTCCAAAACATGACTTTTACGTAGTATATGTATATTTTGGAAAGTTTAAAAATGTTCTTGTATGAAACTGCTGACAATATTTTAAAATAATTTCTTTTCACACAAATGGTCCTTGGGTGCTCTACAATGAGTGTTCAAATTACTTTGAATCGTCGAAGAACATGGCCGCCAGGGGACATGATAACTTTTCCCTTTATGTATATGGTAAAAATCTTAAAATTGTTTTTGCCAGAAACAACAAGCCAAGTTTTAAATTCATTGTCAGAAACTGCTGGCCTTATACAAAATTTGTACAAATATACTGTTTGATAATAATGTAATTTTGCTTGTATAATAATCTTCAAAAACCACTCAATTTTCTTTAATACCTTGTACAGTACGTAATGTCAACTGGATTGTATTTTGGATCGGAGGCCATAGCGCAGTGCAGTGCAGTGCAGCGCAGCGCAGTACAGTGCAGTACAGTACAGTACAGTACAGTACAGTACAGGTTTATTTGTAATATATAGTCTCCGACCCAAATTACAATCAAGATGACACGACGTATTGTTAAACTGGGTGGTTTTTCTGTTTCGATTTTTGAAAACGGGTAACTTATTATTTCAAGCTCCTCCAAAGATAAATATGTGTCTAAAACAGTATAATACTATTGATATTAAATAACAAGGGAGCCATTATTGCCAATTGGAGATTCATATTTTTCCTCTAATCACACACAAATATTCACATACTATTTCACAGTTTCGACCTCAGCTGAGGCAATAACCAGAATGACGAACTGATATAAGAGAAATGAAATTTGGTGAGGAGACCTCGTAAGAGCGACGGACCTGGAAAAGTCAGTGAAAAATTTGGCGCAATACAGGAATCACCTCGTATTCTCGCTTCGTTGTCGAGACCAGAACATCATTCCTCCCATACTCAATTTGAAATGCCCTATGAAAACAGAAAATGCTAAAACGATCGTAGAAAAGGCAAGAGAAGGCCTGCTAAATGAAAGAATTCGGGAAAACAGCAGGAAAGTTGACATTTTGAAACAGACTATAGAGACAAAGAAGACTGTTTTGTGTATTTTGTTGCCTAGTGACGATGATGTTACACAGACTTTCGCACTGGTCGAGAGGTCACGAGAGTTTGAATATAAATTGACAAAATTGCGACATATGCACACGTTAGACAGGCTTTTTGGAAAGGAAAAATGCGTTTGAACGAAAGAATGAAGTGAATTTATCAGGTATGTTGTTGAAAAAGTTTGTAAAGAATATTTCTGATAAACAGCTGACTTCGAGTCAAAATAAGATGCTAGCAAAAGGTCTGAATTTTACAGTTTCTCCGGAACAAATTCTAGTTCAGGATTTTGTCGTGGCCACGGAGAAGACATGTTTAAGTGTCTGTGAGTGAGTGATGTCAATGAAAGGAACATATCAGGGAGGAGGTAACCGGACTTTTAAGAAAAGCCAAATCTCTCCATCTCCACTTTGAGCAAAGAAGAACACATTGCCCTCAATGAATTGAGGAAAGAAAATGACATTACAATTCTCCCGGCCGATAAAGGAAAGGCCACCGTGGTAATGAATGCCTCCTCATATGAAGAAAAAGTTAACATCATGTTGTCAGATTAAAGAACGTATGAAAATCTAAAGAAAGATCACAGAAAGTCAATATAGACATTTATATCCAACGTCAGAGAATGTGCCCCGGATGTACTGCACCCCGAAAATCCACAGGGAAGGCAATCCTTTACGTCCTGTTGTAGATTACACTTGATCAGTAGGATACAACACTTCCCTTGCATTAGCCGATCTATCAGGACCTTTAGTTGGACTATCGGAACATCAGGTCGAAAACTCAAAAGACTTAGCTGGAAAGATGTGTGAAATAATGATTGTGGAATATGAGATCTTTGCCACGATGTTGTCTCCTATTTACCAACACCCAATAGACAAAACTTCAGAAGTCATTCGGGATAGATTAGAAAATGACAGCACTCTGAAAAAAAGAACTTTATTGACCCCAAGTGACATCATGGAATTGTATAAATTCATTTTGATGACTACCTATTTTCAGTTCAGGGGAAACATTTTTCAGCAAATGATTGGCACAGCAATGGGTAGTCCCGTGTCCCCTTTCGCCGCTAAAATTTGTATATGGAGTGGCTTGAGAAGAAGACAATAGCAACAACTCCAGTAAGTTGTAAACCACAACTATTGAAACGTTACGTTAACGATACCATGGAGAAGATAAATAGGGGAGAAACTCAAAACCTGTCTGACCACCTCAACACTGTTGATGCCATAGACAGCATCAAATTCAAACATGAAGAAGAGAACAATTAAACAATACCCTTCTTAGACACACTGATTGTCAGAAAGCCGAATGGAAATGTGAAATTACTGGTGTACAGAAAGAAAACGCACACGGGCCAGTATCTTCACTTCTCCTCCACCATTCATTGCAACATAAACTTGGTGTAATAAGAACGCTATTTGACAAGTGCAATGATATAGTCACGGAGGAAGATGACAGAAAGAAAGAGGAAGCTCATACAGTGGAGGCTTTGGGGGGAAAGGGATATCCAAAGTGGTAATTTCAAAAAGTGAAAAGCAGAAAGAAAGAAAGACCTGAACACAGAGAAGAGAGGAAAATCCAAAGACAAAGACAAGGACAATTCTAATGGTTTAGGCATCATATTTTACGTAAAAGACTTAACAGAGGGAGTAACTAGAATGCTAAGAAACATCATATAGCAACTGCGGTAAAACCCAAGCAGACAATACGTAACATCTTGGTACATCCAAAGGACAAGCAGTACAAATTAGAAAAAACTGTAATAGTGTACAAGATTTCATGCAAAAAGTTTAATAAAGTATACATTGGAGAATTGGGAAGGAAATTTGGAACGAGAATTAACTCCCTGAGGCCGATATCGTAACATACCTGCTTCGGCGAGATAAAAATTACCACCTGACCTCGAAGAACATTATCTGATCTTATCATAATCACACTCGCAAGCAGTCAGTTTAAATCATGCAGGGAAGCATTATTAACTTAGGTGTAAATTAAGATAAAATTACAAAATCTTCGAAGTTTGAACAAATATTGTTGTATCCTATTTCGTCCGTAACTTATATCCAAACGGAAAATTAATTTCACTTTAAAATATACCCAATTTAACACACCTTTTGCGTTTAATAAATATTTGAACATTTATGATTTACTTACATTTTTACATGTGAATATATAAAATTCCAATGCATAGAAATAGATTATTAACTCACAATATTTACATCAGCATTACCCGAAATTTACACCCGTTTTTGTGCAAATTTTATGTATAATCTTTTTTCTAAACATGTACACAAACGCTTTGTGACACGCGCTGTGACAGTTAAGTTGTAATATTTGCATCCATCTTTGCAGAATTATTAAAGTTACAAACATGCGTTTATTTAAGCACATTTTTTGGTATTTTATAAAACGTTTTGTCGTCCTATTTTTATCCATTTGTATCGTATGCGATGTAAGTGTACGGATATTTCAGCCATCTAAAACTTATTTAACATTTTCCGACCTTTCAATTCTCTGATAATGGAATTTCATTGTCGGAATCATCATCCGACAGAACTGATATGTCAGATTCAACATTATAGGGAATAGTTTCTTCATTTTAAGAAAGATCTCGGGCAGACGACATTTATTTTATTCATTTGGTATCCTACTTGAATTAGCATCAAACTAATGTTGAATATGTACGCGAGGATTAATTTTTGCGAGATGTAGGGCCTCGCGAATATAGCGAAAATTAAACCATCGCGAAAATTTCTTTTTTTACAGTATACTCGTCAATCGCCGTCCTGGGGAGTCCTGATTTACGCGCATATAGTCGGATATCGACAGGGGTAGAAAATATAACGCCTGTAGTATTATTTCGACCCCAGGGAGTTAAAGAACATGCAAAGGATGTAGAACAAAATAAAAAGGGGGCTTACACAAGATCAACAAGAAAGCAGATTTAACGGAACTAAAAAGTGCAATTACAGACCATGTTAATCAAAATAACCATGAGATAGACTAGGAGGGGGCGACAGTAATTGATCGGGAGTCGGATTACAAGACCAGAGTGATTAAAGAGGCGATACACATACGAGTCCATAGAGAGGTTATGAACAGGGACGACAGGTGGTCCACCAGCTCTCACGAGTCTACCATTCAGTTTTCATCACGGAATGTGACGATAATCATTGAGCATAACCGATCTCGCGCAGTTCGGGATTCTGATGATGGCCTCAGCTAAGGTCGAAACCGTCAAATAGTAAGAGAATATTGTGTTGTGAATAGAGGAAAAATATGATTTTAAAACTGGATTATTTCCAACGCGATGAACTCTTTCAAAGAGAGCCATGATTGTCCTATATCGCTCACCTAAGTTAAGATACTTGCTTGAACAAATTTCTTTGCTAAAGCATCGAAAACAAAAACAAAATACTAGGTGAGAAGATCATGGTAATGATTGGTCAAGATAACTATTGCACTCTGTTAAAATGATACAGGTTGCTATTTTGCTGTAACTTTAGAAACAAGAAAGTAGGTAGGTAGTTAGGTAGGTAGGTAAGGGTTTCGAATATTAAAGGTAAGTATTGAAATCTGTATCAAAGTTATACACGTAATCCACATTTCTACGCTGTACCTTCAAAATCAAGAAAGTAGGTCAGTAGGACAAGAAAAAATGTCTATATTCTCCCTTTAAAAACAAGAAGGTAGGTCAGAAATACACAATTAAGCCTATTCAAGATGAGTTTGTAAATATGTATCAAATATTATACTTGAGGTCCAAATTTCTATAAAATTGCTTCAAAAATAAATTAGTCTATGTAAAACAATGGACCACCTGGGCGTGGCCTGTATTGACCCCAGAGCCATGATTTGAACAATCCGATCTTGGTGGTAAACCACTAGAGTCTGCCTCATACAAAATATTTAAGCTCTATGTCTCATGGTTTCAGAAATGAAGTTTTTTAAAGGTTTTCCTTTCATAAGCCAATATAAAACTCGGGGCGCAGACAATTTTAATCCCAGTGTCATTATTTGTATAAATTTGACACAATACAAATATGGTTTTTCCAATATAAGTAAATGAAAAAAACTTGGTAGAGGACCACTAGATGATGCTACATACAAAAAACCAAAGCCCTAGGCCCTGTGATTTTGGACAAGAAAACTTTCCCAATACAAGTCAGTATAAACCATGTGACCCCCAGAGCGGGGCCATATTTAACCGAAGGAAAATAATTTAAACAATATTGGTAGAGAACCACTAAATGATGCTACAAAGAGAATATCAAAGCCCTTGAAACTGTGGTTTTGGACAAGATTTTCAAATGTTTTCCTATGTAAGTCTATATATAACCATGGGACCTCCAGGGCGTGGCAATACTTGACCATTAGGAGATTGTTTAACCACAATTTATAGAGGTCTGTTAGATGATGCTACAAACCGAATATTAAAGCCCTAGACCCTGTGGTTTCGGACAAGAAGATTTTTAAAGGTTTTCCTTTCGGTTACCACAACTAGAGTTCTGTATGGAACTCAATTCTTTGCACATTTTTCAAAGAAGACCATCCAAGGAACGTCCCTGTCAAGTTTCATAAAAATGACCTGTTGGACGGATCCCGGACGGTGAGCGGTCACAATAGCTCACCCTGAACACGTTGTGCTCAGGTGAGCTAAAAAGTGGAAAGGAAACCGATTCATTTGCATGTAATAGTTTGTTACAAAGTGTAATCAAAACTATTATTCTAGACAACTCTTCTAACACTACTTATATTGCTTTCGATCAAGAACTAAAGAATGCTTGGCATACAGTTTTTAAACATCACAGGATAATGGATTGTAATATGTAGGTGACCCGTATCATACTAGGCCCAGGGATCATAAGGATCTGAGATTGAAAATTGATTTCGCTCGACAGCTTTAGGCTACTGTCTCAAGATCTAAATAATGATTGCATGTGTTTAAAATTCCCACTTTGTTTTAGGGTCAATTTGTCAACGATTAAGGCTACAATGATCTTGAGACTGGAAACTGATTCTTTTCTAAATCGTAAAAACATTTTGGTATATAGTCGTCAAAATTCATAATAGTAGGATAATTGTGTATGGTCAGTAAATGACCATTATTGCGAGAGGCTAAGTAGAAAAAAAGTTAGGGTTACGGATACCGAGAGACTCAAAGTCCTACTGCCTTCAGGCTTAATTGGACATTTGCTTTTGATCAGTAGATTACCCCTGTGGATGAAAGGTCTGCATCAAAGTAACCATGATACTGGGAATGGGTTTTCGTTCAGTATACTTATGCCTTTTACCTTCTGTCAACGACAGATGTACAATTGTCTCTCTCAGCCTGTGTAACAATATTTAGTACCCAATATAGCGAAACAGTGTGGCAATGTTTCAGTTGTTTATAATATTTTTTTTTTATATTTCCTATGTATTACTAAAATGTTATTGCTTCCATCAAGCTATTTCGGCGAAACCCTGGATAGATTGCTTCTGATAATTACCTGCCTCTTTTAACATATAATTTTAATATACGTAACATAATGAATAAGTTAATTTTAACAAAATGTTCTCCGTTGAAAAGAAACCAAGAGGCTAGACGTCGAGTTGCTTAAGCAGTGGTATAATTGAACAAATAACATAACAGCGTGATCCATCTTTAAATTCCCCAATGCTCTAGTTGTGCGTTTCCGCAATGTTTACTTCGTAGCAGCTTTCGAATACTTTTTAAAACAAAAGTCAGATATATTATCTTTCATGCAAGAATATGAAACAGATGTAGTAGTCTTACTATCGACCCATTTTACAATTATTTTACTCAGATGTATACATACATGAATATACAAAAGAAAAGGATTTAGTGTTTTGATTTTTTCTTAAAGAGACATGAGCATAACGGTATACTTTAGCTTGCAGTCTTTGAATTTCAACAAAAAACTTACAAAATTATGTTTAATAGTATATCTTTTACAGGGATTTTAATCTGAGATTATCACTCAAAAATCATTCAACATGGAGCCTCGCTTTTGAATGTAACTCTGTTTTCATTGTATTTTCATCGAACAAGTGATATTATTATTATTCAAAATATAATAATAGTACAGTTATATGGTGTGATAACAAAACAGAATACGGAAAATTCACTGAATATGTGTATTTTGTTTTATAAGATACACTTATTAAACCGCAACATAATTTTGATACAAATGTACCATTAAATTCTAGTGCAAACTAGACTTATTTCTGTTCACATAATTATTAAGTAATATGATATTCAAAACTAAACTAAATTTATATCATAAACGATATTTTGTAACATCTCCTCCTTTCATGGCTTCATTACTGTCATTTTCCGGTGTCTTATTTAAAATTTGTCTACTATGTCAGAAATAGGGGATATAGAAGCCTACAAGGACCATTTGAATTTAGATCTTTTGATTTCAACTTTTTAATTAATGTTGTTTGGTAAACAAAAATTCCCCACATTTTGATCGTGTACGATGTGTGCTTTATATCAGCTGTAACAATTTAGGGGATCGCACGGTTATAAAGTCAATAATTTTAACATTCAAATTGCTGTTGAGCAGTCCATTACAAAAGTCCAAAACCTGAATATTTATCTACAATGCTAAAATGACGTAATACGTTTGACTTGTTGTTGTCATACATTTGTACATGCAAATGATTGTGAAAAACGTTTCATGTTATTAAATCGGCGAACCAGTCACTTAATGATTCAACAAATAATTTTTTTTTTCATATACCTTCATCAATGCGTAAAAAAGAAATTTCTTCCGTTTTATTATAGATGTTCCAGTTTCCGTGATTCTAACAAAAGCTGACATGCTAGATCCCTCGGTGCGAAGAAATATTGATAACATATACCATAGTAGAAAGGTACTAAGGGCCGTGGAAACAGCAGAAAGATCGCTACGTGTACCTAAGAAGGATATACATCCTGTTGTAAATTTCGAGAACGAGATCAGATTTGAATGGAGGACATCTTTGCCTTTGCTTGCTGCATTAAAGTCTTGTGTAAGTAGGGCAAGGAGCCACTTCTATAATGACAGCAGACTTCAGCGTGATTAAGGAGAAATTAAGCGCGATACGGCTGAAAAGTAATTTTCATTGTGGAGGTCAGAAGCCATTGGGTGACTAAGACCAGGTTTATATAGAATATTTGACTTATAACTCCTCTTCTATAAGTGATCATCTTGTTCTAAGATTAACATAGATTTTCAGTTGTAAAGGAGTTCCGGCTACCATTTTCAGCTACATTGTATCTTGATAAACAATTACTTTACTAACATATTTAGTTAGTTTTCATGGTTAAGGATTCGTCACAGTGGCGTCCTTTTTACTCAAAATTTTAAAGGCAAGTTTTCATAAAAATAAAAGACGACTAAGTGGTAACAATAAAGTCAACCATTTTGTCATAATAATGTTCTAAATAACTATGCAAACATAATTATGCAAGTAAAAGGGTGTGCATTTCTTTACCTATATTATGCCTATATTCGATATTTATTATGGCCAAGATGACAAAAGTTAGTAATTTTACATGTAGTCAAACTCGATGTATATTAAACATATGTAAAAAATAACTAAAGCCAGTTATAAGCAGACCACGTAGACCACAGTCTTTTGGAATTTATTTTGAAATTTAACCTGGTTACACATATAGATATATAAATCAAAACACCATAAATCTTTACAATTTGTGTTATCTGTTCACATATAATTTACGGTAATATTTACAGATGATATTATAGGTTGAATGCTCAATGAAAAACTATCTCATCCCCCTATACAAGTCAACACAGTAAGTGTAGTACTGCGTTTAACAATCAATTTGTACTAGTTACCTGGCAACAGCTGTGTACAGTTAAGCATATACAAACAACATTTTAAATTAAATTTATATGGGGTTGTCTTTTTGTGTCTAATGCAAAAAAAAACAAAATTTCGACAAAAAATTGTACGGTTTTGTAGCATATATATCGTAATTCACAAAGAACTAAATTTTGTCTTTGACATCAAGTGAAAGTGGACTCATCAAACGCAAAGTCAAAGAGGCCATCGCTCAACCGAGACGAGGACTTGGAGCTCCCCTCCCCCGTCTACGGACCTCTCCTCCGATCACGTGACCTTTCAACGTCACATGCCTACCATAACACCTGTTACACTGAGTATGAAATTTCTTCATCAAAATGTTAAATCCAGAGCATGGGAACAACATCATCAGTTGTTTCAACAAGATTAGTATCATTTAAAGTCATTATATATGTATACAATATTACATGGGAGACGTTAAGCCACTTTTGGAAACGTTTGATATTAGTTTCAGTTGTGAGGAATTATAATGTCCGTAACCAATGATTACTTGATAGTTTTCATAAGTACCGGTATTGTGACAGTATAACAAGTGGGGTGTAATTGTGTTTAAAAGCTAAGGTTCCTATTTCATTCAGCAGTGTGCTTATTCGTTAGGAAAATAGTTAATATTTAAAATAAATACCAACATAAACATGTATTGGCTTATGCTTAATCCATATACAAATGCGTAAACCATATACAATTTGGTATTTATGAACTAGATCCTTAGGTAACTGTATACATGGTTGGTCAGTTTATGTTATGGCTGTTTTTATATGCATTGTTTTATTTATTATATATAGCTGTGGTTTAATTTTATTTACCTGGGTATTTTGTAGCGCTTGTATTGCTTGATTAATAATGGTCTCTCAAACGTGTTTGCCTTGACCAGTTATTTTCAGAGCCAAGTCACTACACAACTGCAGCGTATCTAAGCATTGTTTCATGAAAGAACGAAGTAAGTTGTATTTTGACTCTAGGATATATAAAATTAAAAACTGTTTATATGCCGTCGCTTCGTCCGTTCGTCCTGCAGTTCTTGTCAGTTGCATTTCTCAACAACCACGAACTGGAATGAAGCGAAACTTGATAATTGCTTTTTAATTTTTCAGCATGAGTATTCTAAAGCACAATTTCTTGTCCGAGTATTTCTCAGAAACGTCTTCATAGACAGCTTAACTCTAAAGAGGAAATTATCTTCGCGAACCAGTCAAATGATGTTTCACTGAGAAAAAAAACCTTTATTTATTTAACATTATAACACTGTTGTTTGTCCTGAATATTTCGCAGCATCCACCCGCCCGAATTTAGCAAAACATCATAGTAAGCTTCACTCCATATAAAAGATATCTTATACTTGATTTTTCTCAACTACTAATTGCTGTCGAGAGTTCTGAAAAGATTCTTTTGAAAATTCACTACTAAGCCGAGGTATATGTCCTTTCGATTAATTCTGCTTTTCCGCTTAATCACACGGAAGGAAGGATCCTTTGGTTGTTAATTGCTTTAATCTTGCTAATAACATAGGGTGAATTTCTTTTATGTTTTGATTGCTAATACTTTTGTTTTAAATCATACAAAAATTATAAAATCTGTTGATTTTCATATTTGTGTAAAATGTCATAAATCGTAATATAAGCGTTTCTCTCATATTTAATCAGCATAAAAGTCTTTCCTGATTACTGTAGAAAAGTGTTTTATGTCTGTCTTACTCTAGTTTATACTATTTATCATATGAAATATACTAATACTTCATAATTTAACACCCGTCCGCTTAGCTCAGTAGACAGAGCATTGGTTCTCCCTGACGATTTGATTAAAGACATTAGCCTGAAATCATTCGTCCTCTAATTCTTGTGGGGAAGTTGGCAGTTACTTGCGAAGAACCCGTTTGTACTGGTACAAAATCCAGGAGCACTGGTTAGGTTAATTGCCACCATTGGATGATTGAAATACTGTTGAAAAACGGCGTTTATCCCAACCCAAACGATCATAATTTAAAACAATGATCTCTGTTTCTACCCTAATCTAAAGCAACATCTACGCTGTTAGATACTGAATAATATTTCATTTAATCATCGAAGCGAAAGATCCTTTTCTAATGGTAAGAACCCTTCAAAAACATCTTCCTCAGTATCGTATACATTATGCCTATGAATATGATTATATCATTCAGATATTTTATTATTGAAGATAACTATTTAAGACTATAAATGTATTTTATTTTTGTATCTGATTAAAAAAAATGAATATATGTATATACGTTTGTAAAGGAAATGCCTGGATTTATAACGCGTTTCTGTATATATTATTACATATGTGTTGGCAAATGTTTACTTAAAAAATACTGTGTTAAAATATTCTTTTAATAACATAGCATATGTTGTTCGTTTGTCCTTTTTACTTTCAATATCAGCACAATACACTGAAACACGTTGAAGGCGAACTCTAGAATACCTCTTAACAACTCAAGTTAGAGAGTATAAATACGAAAATATAATTTGTTACCTGTTATCACTATAACGATACAGAGTACGAAAAAGAATCTTTAGCTTTTGATTTTATTGCCGGGTTTAAAGTCACACCGATATAGTTTTATCATATCGTGACTTTTCAATTTCAATGGTAGAGGAAGACACCAAAGTGCCTCTTCGTTGAAAACATCAGTCAAGGGCGGGCATCTTTGTGGAACCAACAACCTTTGTATATCAGCTGCATGGCTTTCTCACATGAAGGAATTCTTCACCACAGGCAGCATTTCGAATCAAGGGCGGAGAGTGACAAGTGATTCGAAATCAGTGGCCTCAAATACATGACTACGTTTTAGGTATCTAAGAGTGACTTTAGTATTCAAATCGTTACTGGTATTAAAGTTTGATAATCTCTTTTGAAAAATACATTTTTATTGTAAACTCCCGTGAAAACAGTAACCAAAACAAAATAATCCAGTAACAAATTGTATCAAAATTGTGAATAAATGGTGAAGAAATCGGGATTTGCCGACATTTCTTTATGATTCATATAAATGAATCGGTAGCAAATATAGTTTTGCAGAGCAAGTCTTATCCACATTTATTGCAAATAATTTATCTGTTTACCATTCTTTAGAAACAGATATTTTGTGCAATACCATTTATTACTGATTCACTATATTTTAATTTTGAAATACACGATTTGTTAAAGATTCATTAGAAACAGAAATTTGTTAAACACCAATTATCATCGATTCATTTTACTGAAAAAGTAAAGTCTTGGCAACAACGACAAGCGTCATTATGGGACGACTCTCATTATTACACCCCGCCCCGCTTACGTCGTCCCACAAAACGTTATTATAGCAACGCCCCGCCAAACGTCGCCCAGAAAACATCGCCCCGCCGAATCTTTCCTCGCTAAAGGTTGATGTATCCCCTGTGGAGAACCTTAGAGGACCACGCTTATTCAATATGAATTGTAAGACGCCGCCCCGTCTGACTTTAAGGCCTATCTTTTCCATATCACTAGCCGTATCATTGAGGAAGTAAAACAGATTTCTCTACGACTGTTAAAATCACTGTTTGGATAAGATCTGCCATAGCCCTTGCCCAACTGCCACCCCATGTATTTAAACGCATATTGTTTTCGGCACAGGCGGCTGCGGTGGCCCTTGTTATGGTGCATCTTGCTGCAGTGCTACTAGTTGCGGTACCACAAGCTGCCTTGCCGCTTGATGTGGTGCTCCTAGCTGAGTTGCCTCTAGCTGCCTTGCCGGCTGTTGTGCTGCTTATGGCTGGGGTGCTGGCAGTTGTGCATCTACTTCGTCGTCATCAGAACAGATCGATAGTTGGCCAGCTGCAGCACCTTGAGCGTCTAGACCAGCAACATTTCTGGCATAGGCTTCCAAAGGCATGGATCTTGGTGCATTCTTATTGTCATTTTGAGGAATTAATCGTCCTCCAATTGTGTGATTTTGCCTACCGCATTTCTGAACCATTCGAATAAGCAAACATTTCATTTATGTAGACATATAACATAATTTGATAAGGGTACACAGATTCATTTGTTAAGATTTAAAGAAAATAAAGATTGTAAAGTCCTAATTGTTTATTTGTGAATTAATTCAGGAATTTGATAAGCGGACAGATATACGGAATATTTGCCGGATACAGGAAAGGCCCTGAAGGACGCGATGGACGGACGGCAGATGCATGGGTATAGAAAATACAAATGCACATACCTTAGTTAAAAATCTTGAATACTGTCTATCCCTTGTTTAACAAGTCCGCTCGGCTTATTTGACATTATATACGTAGTGTGAAATAACACGGTATGTCGTGATTTATTAAGAGGTATTGTCTACATAATTAATACAGCTTTATCACTAAATTTTATCTGACATATCTACATAAAGTAATCTTTTCGACATAAGTTATTTAGACTATGCCATAATTTGTAGCTTCAATGACTGAACTTATTAAAGTGTAATTTATTTTTAATTAATATATATGTATGCTTTAGGTAATGGAAATGGAAACAAAAATTGAGGCAAAATTGTATGTCACTCCTCTACCTACCACTGTATGTATTGTATGAGTATTGGTGCATTGACTTTAATATGAGCAGGGATCATCTACAGACCAAGACTTCAGTCAAATCTTAACCTCGTCGGACCGACGGCCTGACCGACAGACGGCCCGACAGAGGTTGCTTTTTCCTTGGACCGCAGTGACCGACTAAAAATTGGAGAACATGCCTTGAAAAATTGTTCAAAAAGTTTTCAAATTTGCATGTGTTTTAGTTCTGTTATACTATACTTTACTTTCACTGATCAATTTAATCATTTTTACTTATCTAGATGTAACAGTACTTAATTAGGCAATGCATGTCATATTCGGTCGCCTTCTGGAATTTTATTCCCTTACGTACGGTGGTATATTTCTGCCACGTGATGGCTCACAATCTAGAATTATAGACAGATGTTCAGACAACCGGATGGTTCTCGTATTTTACGATAATTAGTGGCAATCAATACCCATAGGCCATAATAAATACAGTTACAAGTTGCCCATGTTTATTTTTTTCTTAAATTTCATAATATCTGTGTCCGATCCGGTGGAAGTTGGTCGGGATGTCCAGCTGAAGCCTGGGAGGTTTAACGATGACTGGGATTGATGCATCTATTAAGTTTGAATGTTAAGTTAAGTTGCAGACGTCATGGACTTCTTCATCATTTCTACGCTGATGGCTCTCAATTATACCTATCTTTTATGCCGACAGAGGCTGTGGCCAGAAGTGAAGCTTTGCGCCGCATTGACAGCTGTCTGGCTGAAATTGTCTCGTGGATGAATTCCAACATGCTGAAGCTCAATGCTGATAAAACTAAGGTAATGCTATTGACATCAAAGCGTAACTCAAGTACATGGATCATATAACACCGGTTCTGAAGGAGCTTCACTGGTTGCCAGTGAAATACAGGATGCAGTACAAGGTTCTGACCCACACCTTTAAGGCTTTACACAATCAGTCCCCTGCCTATATCAGGGATATGCTAGAAGTGTATAAACCGGTCAGGACCCTAAGATCACAAGACACGCTGTCACTGGTTATGCCAAAATCTAAAACCATGATGTATGGCAATCGCAGCTTTTCGTGCACTGCTCCAAAGCTTTGGAACTCCCTTCCTGTCAAGATCAGGGAAGCTGACACGCTAGCTGCTTTCAAAAGTCTGCTCAAAACCTACTTCTTTGTACAATATTTTGTTAACTGACCGATACATTTATGTATTTATCTTGTTTTTGTTTTTAAATTATACTTGTTTTCATTCATTATTTTTGTTAATGTGGAACGCATTATCCTTGTATACGTATTTGTTTGTATTTTTGCAATTTATTCTGTAAAGTACTTTTGAACGTGTACAAGTGCATGAAAAGAGTGCTATATAAATGTGGTATAATAATAATAATAAAATTATAAGATGATTCTCAAGTTACTCCATCATGTATGAAAAAGATTTTCAATTTTCAAACCTCAACAATCTTGACCTACTGACACTAAAAACAAGTTATTGGAATACTGCATGGCAATACATAGTCATAGATTTACGCCAGTCAGTGACCCCTACGATTTGATCAACAACAAATGTCAGACTGACTCATTGCTGTATACATTAAACAGCCTGGTAACATTGCCCGATCCGGCTTAGAGGCCCAGTCAAGCTTTTATTGCCCGATCGGGCTTTAATCAATGAAAAGAAATTATTGTTTTAGTTAATAATTTGATAAAAAAATTATTGTTTACTTCTAAAGGCCTGGAAAATGTTACATGCAACATTACATTATGTTAGAGGCTAACATCAGCAAACTGCAATGAGCCAATTTTTGCGCCAGAATTCTGGGATTTTTACTTTCACTTCAAATGTATATATCATGTGAAAGAAACAAGGCCTCTTAAGCAAAAGTGTGAATTTTGTATTTTGATAAATAGTAGGTGTTTCTAACATGCAAACAGCTGAAGAAATGTAGGACTTTTAAAGAAATTCAGTGAATATTTCTAAGACACATATTCGTAAAATTCTGAATTTCTTTTAATAAATTTAAGCCCACTCAATAATTAATACGACAGAATCTCTACCATCATGGCAAGTTTTTTATTACTTGTCGTCTTATTTTTAGACGACAAGTTGAGTTCTTTTTTAACGTTATGACCAGATTTTCACAACTTGTAGTCTTATTTTTTGACGTGTTGCTGAGTTATATGTCGTCATGTCGCCCAACAGAATCTCGACTAAACCATATAAACATCTCACCAGAATGTACCATAACTTATTCGAGTGTAGTTTATTTTTTAATTAATATATATGTATGCTTTAGGTAACAGAAATTGTAAAGATTTTTGGAAGCAAAATTATATGTCACCCCACTTCCTCCCCCTGTATATATTGTATGTACGGAAGCCTGTATGGGGCACCCTGATGATGGGATGATGTCGTCTCTTTCGAGATGCACATCACAACAAGCCGTCGAAATTATGACAAAAAAAACTCTATACACCATACATGTTGTCTTACAATATGTCAACATATCGAGTTATTAAATCCCGACAAAATAACATGTTATATATGTCGACTTCAAGTAACATGCATGCCGACATACTTCATGTCGACATACAGTATACAACGCAACAGGTTGTCAAAAAGCATGACAACAAACCTATGTAGATATGTCAACTTGTCGTGTTATTAATGCAATTTTACAACATAATTATGCCGACAAAATAATATGTTGTATATGTCGACTTTTAGTAACATTCCTATGGAAGCGTATATCGTACATCCTGTTGACGAGTTCATATAGGGAAAGACATATTATGGTATGTCGGCATGCTTCAGTAGAACACATCATGTCGACATAAATAAAATAACTTGTGTACAAAGTATTCCAGTATCGCTACTTTAAGTTTTGCAGCATGCTTATATATTCATACCTTTGCTACATATATCATTCCAACATTTTTATAAAAAGATATGTCGACATACATCAAGACATCTTGGCGAGGAAAGGTATCTCGCTTTGGCTATATACACAGAGTATCGCGGTTTATTGTATGTTGATGTGCACATAAAACGCAACTAGTTGTCAAAAGATAACTATTCTTGCCGAACTAGTAACACGACTTTATGACTTAAATTTAAACCACATAGTCACATATTGTAGATGCCGACTTGTGCTAATATAACATGGTAACATAAATTATGTCGACAAAGAGTGTTTATCTATGTTTGTTCACAAAATGTTTCGAGCTTTTCAACATAAAACTTCCCAACATAACCAGAAGTTCTAGACATGTAAACATACAGCATCACGCCATTTGACTGTTGGTATTCAGAGTTGGCAGAAACGTCTCTAAGGTCAGTTTAAATATCCATATATTATCTAGTTGTATGCTACGAATATATAATGTAATATATATCTACAAATATATATATATATATATATTATGTATTTGTTGCATACAATATTTCTCGTATATCGCGTATATTTTTATGAAAATTCCACTTATTAATAAACTTTTGTTCAAGTGTTCTTTAGAATTATGTCAGTGTTCAATCTAAAATTACTACTGTATTTTATGGATACTGGCCTCGCCGGTACTACGGTGTTTTATTATTATAGTAAAATACAAAAATTAAAGTACTTTGCGGGGTGCCATTGTTCGATTTTCGGTTGCGGCTAAGTATTTAGTGCTGGACAATTGATTGTATGCACTGTTTCCAAGAGTCTACCTTGATTGTACGGCACATGTCGTAGTCTATACGGGAAATTAACTGTTCCTTGAATTGTGTTACCTCCCTTAATAAACAAGACGTCATTTGTATTTTTAGGCGGCAACATGTATGAGGCAGAAGGAAAAACGAAGGTAAGCAATGGTAAATGTTTATTTTCTATCAGAAATAAAGGTCTCCTTCCAATAGTAGTAATTAAACAAAAATTATAGCACAACTTTATAGCTGTTGTGAAATAATGTTAATGTAGCATTATCTGATTATGCTGTTTTTACAGCGGTAAATTCTGAATTTTTTGAAAAGGCATTTAGACTGATTTTTGTTTTCATTTGATGAAATTTAATAAAAATAAGACAAGGCCTTGCTGTCGTCATTTTTTCAACCAACGGAAGTGGATTGAGCCCGGCTTGACAATGTATTTATCAGTTGATTGACAATACAAAACTGCCGTACGAATAGCGACACACGGGCTAAGATAAGATAAGATAAGATTTATTTGGTATTGAGCACATACATGGTAAATAAAACATCATGTATAACAACATACAAGAAGAAACATGAGTGTTAATACCATGACATGTACCAATACCAGGGATAACACAAAAAAGAGTAAACCCTTATTTCCATTGTGGTTCCTGTGTGTTGGTGGCATGGCATAGAGAGGCAATTGTTATTATATTTAACTTAATACAGAATATTATTCAATTTATCACATATAAGCTTTTAACATGCATAGACTTCATTACATTCGTACATGAGAAGAAACAATTCCTATCAGTTATAATCATTATTACAAGGACTTATTGCACTAACATTTAATGTAATACTGGTAGTTTAAAACATAGTGTAATACATGACACATTAAAATTGCATTGACATAAAAAGTGTATGCACCATACCAAAATTTTGATACTTAAAATATAGTACTTGGAAATAATCCTAAAAGCAGTTAATGCTTATTATTTAAAAAAATACTTTTTAACAGCTACTTTAAAAGTTGGCAGAGTGTTACATTTGGTTATATCTGAAGATAACTTGTTCCACAATGTACAACCTAGAAAGGAAAATGATTTTGAACCATAACTCTTAACTTTAGGGATAGAAAATGCCCCTTTATTACAAAGCCTGGTGTTATAGCTATGCACAGTATCAGAACTAATAAAATGTTCTCCCAAATATGGAGGAGCTAAGCCATTTTTTACTTTAAAAACATGACATAAAACATTGAATTGAACACGTTCCTTTACCGGTAACCAGTTGAGCAGCCGAAACTGTTCTGCACCTATATGGCTTCTACAGTCTAGGGCAATTTCATTATTCATACGGATAGGCCCTAATAGCCACTTCCTTTATGATCACATCAGGATTACCTGTTGTCGCGGTTTCTATTGTGCGGGTAGTAGGGCTCCAGATAATTTTTTGGGCTTAGGAGTAATTACTCATCATAATTTTTGTGAATGAGTAAAACGGTAAACTCTGAAACTGACTAGGAGTAATTTTAAGCGGAAAAACATTTAATATAGATAAGAAAAAAATCACAAAACAGTTTTTAACTAGAAGATATTTATTGCATGTGATGTACTAACACCCATGACTTAAGTTTGCAATTCAGTGAAGATAAATATCAGAACCGTTTTTTTTTATTTCCTTCAGAATCAGTGTCAAACTTTTTTCTTCTTTTATATAGTCTTTCAAAGACATTTTGGTTGCATTCTGGTGGTTAGTGGATTCACAATGCCTGTCTATAGTAGACTTTTTGAGGTTACTACAACTATACTGTAGTGGGTGCAAAAACATTTTATTATTATACTAACTTGATGCATAAAGCAGGTACAATTTCATTAAGTTTGTATTGGATCAATAACAATCCCACGAAACAGAAACATGCTTCAGCTTTGTACTCACTACGGTATCCAAAAAGGATAAGCAATAAGAGACAACCCTCATAGCTCTGATTAAAATTTTGACCAATTTATATCGCTTTCCTAAGAAAATTCGAGCATGCTGTTTTCAGGACATGTCTTGTCAAACATACTAACTCATTTTGAAAAGAAATCTATTTTACCCCGAAAAAAACTAATTAAAACAATCACCGAGTAGGGCTGATGCATTTATTGTATGCACCTTAATTCCAAACCATCTGTCACAATGTAAACTTAATTTAAGTCTGTTTCAGAAGAAATAAAATGTTTAATTTGAACGAAACAATGTATCATTTTATAAGATAATAAAAAGGAAAATTTATATTTACCAAACTGATAACTCTGAATAATTTGCATATTCTTCTTGAACCTTGAATAATCCTGTTTTCTTTTTATCCCGCTCCCCTTCGAAGATGAGCATGCATATTGCTTTGCATATGTTGGTCAGTCAGTAACCTTTTCATTTCCTATCAATAACTCCAGACCTACCTTTCTCAAACTTGGTCTATACCAATCCATCCTGGATAGAAGAGGAACTCTAATGACTTTGAAATCACTGGGTCAAAGGTCAAGGTCACTGAGGGTAAAATGTGCCAAAACCATTTCCAATCAATAACTTGATAAAGTCTTGATCTACCTTCCTCAAATTTGGTCCACATGTCCATCCTGGGTAGCAGAGGAACCCTATTGATTTGGGGTCGCTGGGTCAAAGGTCAAGGTCACCAGGGTAAAATATTTCAAAACCGTTTCCAATCAATTACTCAAGGACATCTTGACCTACCACCCTCAAAATTTGTCCACACATCAATCCTGAGTAGCAGAGGAACCCTTTTGGTTTTGCAGTCACTGCATCCAAAAAAAACCCGCTAGGGGCATAATGTTTTACAAACATCTTTTGTTACAATTTCAGTCTGAAGGAGTCAAGTCAGTAAAGGTGACAAATGCCACACAGAGTCGACAGCTAGGTGTTGTGTGTAAAGATCTACATGAATTAACATTAAAATGTAAGTAAAGATTGGCAGCTAGAAATGAATACTTTTGTTTTACTTTCCATGTCTTTGGTCGTTGATTCAATGGCGCAAGTTTCGCCATTCCCAGGAGAAAATTGCCCACTTGAAGATTTGATTCGTTACTGTTTTAACCAGTCATACACTTATATTGAAATAATTGGGTTCCGGTTATTGGTTCATTATAGGATTTTAGAAGCGAATTCTACGAAGACTCAATTTGAGAAAAAGGTTATGTGAAAGTCCTTTACGGGAAATTGCTCAAAGAATTGTAGACTTGCAAAACAATGGCTTTAGAAATGAATGTTGGTTACAGGACATTGACTTTGTGTAGAGTTCTTAATTCGTAGTGTAATGCCAGTGTGACACAACGCACAGAAATAACATTATTACGTTAAATGGACAGTGAAGGTAAAATATTACGGTCTCGCCAACGCCGTAGAAGACACCAGTACTGTATTATATAATTCATATATATAGCTCACGTCTACGATAAGCTCTCTCCATTCGGTTTTTCCATAAATGGAGCAAAAGATGCATATTCGCGTAAAATGTTGAGGTTGAAAATTGTACCATCTATTAAAAAAACAAAATATGTGACAAGACTTTATTTTGGACACTATTTGGAACACTTAAAAACTACCTAGGTTAATTAGAGCTGACGCTGGTACAGAAAATAGCCTTACTCGAAAACTGCATATTGCTCATAGGACCAATGTGCTAAATCTTTACTGGTCGATCTATTGTCAATCAGGGGATAGAATGCTTTGTAGTTCTGTTTTGCGATATGTTACGCATTTCTGGCGAAATCTATTCCAAAACATATTCAATAATGCTAACGCAAATCACTTGCAATGTACTAGTAAATTTTGTTTCAGAGATCTAAAACAGGCTCATTCGACTGATTTAGTGATTATTGGAATGGTCATAGAATATGCAGAACCGCCAAATGTGCTTTCCAGTAAACCAATTATATATGGAGAACGAGACCATTCATGTATGCCGCCTTACAACCAGGATGATATGAAGACCCTTGCTGAACATTTAACTGATCCCTTACCTTATAGAGGATGTACTGATGATTTTCTCGAGTTACTCCAACAACTGACGGGAGAATTACCTGTTGATAAATTGTGTCCTCCTCTGGACAAGGATGAAGCTATTATGTTGTTTATTGCTCTTATGTAATGCCATTATACTGGTAGCATTACAGAGGCTTAAAGACGCTTGATATTGCAGATTTTGATTTTGTTGTTTATTGCTAGAACTTCACATGTCTCGAAAGACCATATAGTACTACACAGACTAAAGAACGTTTTTTATTTGTGTTGATATTGAAAATTATTACAAGGTCAAAGTTTTTTGTACAAAAACCTATGCATGTTGTCCAAATTTGAAGGTTGTAGCTAAAGAAATGTGAAAGTAGGTCACTAGGTCAAGGTCAATAGGTCAAGTACAAGGTCAAAGTTTTTTAGGTACAAGAACCTATGCATGTGGTCAAAACTTGAAGGCTTTAGCTAAAGAAATGTGAAAGTAGGTCACTAGGTCAAGGTCAATAGGTCAAGTACAAGGTCAAAGTTTTTTAGGTACAAGAACCTATGCATGTGGTCAAAACTTGAAGGCTTTAGCTAAAGAAATGTGAAAGTAGGTCACTAGGTCAAGGTCAATTACAAGGCCAAGTTATTTTTGGTACAAAAATCTATACATTTGGTCCGAATTTGAAGACTGTAGTTAAAGAAATGTGAAAATAGGTCACTTGGTCAAGTTGACCTTTGACCTAATAACCTCAGAATCAATAGGGGTCTACTGGTCATGACCAACCTCACTATCAATAGGCCTAAGCATTTTTGACTTATTGTCCTGAAACAAGTATACTATTCCTGGTCACTGTGACCTTGACCTTTGACCTAAAAATCAAGAGGGGGTCATCTTTTGGTAATGACCAACCCCCTATCAATATTCATGATCATAGGCCAAAGGGTTCTCGAGTTATCAGCATGAAACCATTTTACTGTTCCAAGTGACTGTCACTTTGACCTTTGACATACTGACCTCAAAATCAATAGGGGTCATCCACTAGTAATGACCAACCTCCCTATCAGCTTTCATCAACCTAGGTCAATGGTTCTTGAGCCACAATCAGGAAACCGTTTTACTCATCAGGGTCACTGTGACCTTGACCTTTGACATTGTGACCTCAAAATCAATAGGGGTCATCTGCTGGTGATGATCAACCCCCTTATTAATTTTCATGATTCTAGGCCCAAGTGTTCTTGAGATATCATTCTGAAACGGATTGGTCTACAGACTGACTGACCGACCGACATACTGACCAACATCTGCAAAACAATATACCCCACCTTCTTCTAAAGAGGGCATAATAAATCCGAGGCCTAGATTTTAGTCTATTCTCTAGACCAGTAAGTGCTGACTGATAGCTGTTTCGTTATGCCACCTCTTCTTTTGCAAGTGAACATAATGTACTGGACAAGAACAAATAATGAGACAATTTAACGTAATAGTTTTTATTTAGTATTATTCAGGTATGTATGTAACTTCAGCTAAAGTATTAGAAAAGCACATTGTTAACAACATTGGAGTAAGTTAGCTTTTAACAGCAATAATGTCTATATTTTTGAAAACAGTATATTACATTGTTGACAAAAAATGTATTAGCCAACATCAATTGGTACAAAGGAAACGTTTCAATTAAAGAGAGATTGTCTAAATACAATGTTATTAGGTGTTGTAATATATGAGTTTCACTATGTACATGAATTTTTACAAAGTGTTACAACATCTGTTGGAAGAAAACTACACGCTCAACTATTCGAAAAATGCCTCTTCAGCCTCCAAGAAATATTCTTTCAATATACAAGAACTCAAAACACTGGTTTAAACCACTCTTCAGAACCTGGTACTTCCCAAAAAAGAAGACATTCCAACTAGCTTTATGAAGTATTGTACGTATCTCTAAACCAAAATGAACAAAATGCACTTCAAAAATGTTAAGTTATAAGAAAATAGTGTAATTATATAAAAGTTGTCTACATATAGCTGCACAATACTTTTGCTATTCTGCCATATGAAAGCACATTTAATTTACTGTAATTATTGGTTGTACATGTATTACATTGCATTTATGCGATTATCCTTTAAGTTCTGATACATGTTGTACTCATATGAACAGGAAAAAGAAATACCAGAAATGTATTTCTGAATTATCAAAGTTATAAAGCAAGTAACAAACTTCAAATAACCAACTCTCAATGTAACTATAAACAAATGTATATAGAACTTTTTACATGATCCTTTCCCAGATACAATGTAACAAAATCTAATCAAATAATACTAAAATCAAGTTAAATAAACTTTCAATATGTCTATGTTAACCAATTTACTTCAATGCCAGGGTTATTTTGACCCCAGTGACATGATTTAATCAAGTATGATTGAGGAACATTATAGTTTTAGTAGATGATTGATAATTTTCTGCCAAAATGTTTGCATTTTTATACAACACAGAGGGAAAACTGCTCATCCCAGAATGGTTCAAAATAATTTCAGCTAGTTTTAAGAAAGCTTACAATCAAGTTTCAGAAAAGCTGCTTTTATATCTAAAACCAAGAGAATGGCTATGTACTTAAAATAATGGTCCTCATAACCAGCAGTACAACACAATTATATCAATTCAGCTGTAATCATTAAAAAAATATGAAACTTATTGACCATGATAACAGTAGATGGCTAAAATCGTAAAAGAATAATAAATCAAGTAAAATCACTTTAAAATAATAGCTCTAAATAAAATAATAGCACTATATCTAAATACTATCTACTAAAATGCTGCTTGCATTTCATAATAAAATGAATCTTAAAATGATCATGGTTGCAAAACATAAAACTATGAATAAACAAGAGGGCAATGTTATTCATATATCACTCACCTCAGTTTAGTTGCTTAAACAAATTTCTTTGTTAAAGCTTTAAAAAACAAAGGAAATTGTGGTCTCAAGATTGATAACAAGCTTTTCATTTGATTTGACCTGGTGCTATATTTTTAACACATTAGGGTCTAGAATTAAACTTAATTGACCTCAAGATTAACATTCTGATCAGGTTTCATTTAGATATGGTCATAAATGCGGCCAATGAAGAGTTTACTTTTTTCTTGCATTTGACATGGTGGCATAGTTTTTGAACATAAATAACCCAGAAACTTTACAAGCTTTACATTTGTTTTGTTCAAATGAGCTACTTTTTGACCAAGTTTAATTAAGATACAGTCATAAATGTGGAGTGCTAACTAGTCTTCCTTTGATTTGACCTGGTATCGTGTTTTTGACCCCAGATGAAAAAATATCTAACTCATCCCAGATTTTGGTAGGGGTAACATTCTCACAAAGTTCTATTCAGATTGGGCAAAAATCGTGATAGCTAGTGTTACCGACATACATGTAATAACTTCATAATAACGGACACAGGTTGATCAAAGAAAGCTCACCTGGATCTTTTTGTGCTCAGCTGAGTTAAGCACATTGACTAGAACTGCTTCAATAGGTTAGATCTATATCAATACTACTGAATAATATGAATTAAAAACATGCCTTCGGAAGAAGGTGCTCAGATGAGTTCATCACATTGACTAGAACTGCTTCAATAGGTTAGATCTATATCAATACTACTGAATGGTATGAATTAAAAACATGCCTTCGGAAGAAGGCAAACATAAAATTATGGTATGACAGTTAACACTTACTATTTAATGATCAAACTACAGATAAAGAATCCCTAATATGGCACATAAGAATGCATCTGGTGACAGAATTTTAAAAGTAAAGAAAGCTTCTGGCTTTCATATTAAAACAAAGTTCTTAATATATAGTTCTATTCAAACAATCCTGTTGAGAAGACTGGCTTTTGTTTACTGTCAAACACTCCCAACCATTGATTATGGCAATCTATATTCTGATTTGGCCGACACCCAAAATATTCCCCCGACAAAGGGAACACACCTTTGATGATGCAGATTCTTGGGCTACTGCACAAACCATACAAAATGTGTGCCCACACGGAATAATGAAAGCTTCTCTTTGTCTTTCCATGCAAATACAACATGTGCTGACATTCACATTGAAACTCACCTGAAATGTAGAGTTTACATGTATTAAGTGATATCTGGAAAAGGTGGCTTAAAACACTGTTTTTTGTACAATCAACATTTTAAATTCATGATGGCTTTAGAAGATATAACATGATAAATTACAAGGTCAATAAGTATTCTATAGACAACTCTGGGTGGAACATGTTAGAGGGTGAGCTTTTTCAGGCCAAGTTTAAACCAAATTTCAGCCCTTATCACAAATACAAATAATTATTTTCCCCAATATGAGAAATGAAACAGTCCATAGAAATATACACTTGAACAGCTAACCACGTGCTTTATTGCTAAATATAAATAAATGAAGCAACAAGAAATAATTTATTTGTAGCACTTTTTCTTATAGAAGAGTAAGTACACAGAGCGTGGGAAATTAACGTCCGTAAGCAAAAGTGGCGTCATGACGCCTTCGTGACGCAGCATAACAAAGTTCCACTATAGTTTTATCGTTTGTAATGTAAAGGTACGTTCTTCGTTTAAAATAACGTGTTTTAATCGAGAAATATACTATATGGAACGGAGAGAAACTATCAAGGTATCTGTTTTTATTTTCGTATCTTAAATAAACATACATAATCAATGTATGAATCGCTAGTTGTCATTAACAGCACGAGAGTCATCTGGCATGAGGGGGCCAGATGGGTTTTGCCGGCATGGGTAAAATCAGCGAAAACACCGGTCCGGTGTGCAAGAAAATCTATTATTACTTTAAGTCAATGTACAAATCATTTATCTAAAGTTGTGTATGCATTGTGTTTGTAACAACTTTGCTTTTAATAAGTTTAATAAGTTAAAAAATGCATATGTGTTTAACAAAAAGCGCAGTTTTATGAATTAAGTATTGTGTTGAAACTACAAAGAATCAAATTTAAAATAATATAAAGTAATTTACCATTTCCATTCTTTGTTTACACCAATGGTCCCAATCAAATACACTGATGGGTTTCTAAGTAACCTTGACAATGATTGTGACGTTTTCCCGCAGTGATTTAAATAGTAAAGTTGTCAAAATGTATGTAGAAATGATATGATAATATTTTAATTAGTGAAAGTTAAACCGCGAAACTCTGTGTATATAGCTAAAGTGACATACACCTTCTCGTAAAGATATGTTGATGTGTGTTGACATATTCTTATCATGAATATGTCGGAATAATATATGTAGCAATGGTAAGAAAATGTATGTCGAAATACTATGATAATATGAATAATTAGGGAAAAGATAAACCGCAATACTCTGTTTATATAAACAAAAGGAGATACACCTTCTCGCAATGATGAGTTGATGTATGTCGACATAACCGTATTATGAAAATGTCGGAATAGTATATATAGCAAAGGTATGAATAGATTAGCATGTCGCAACACTTTTAAGTAGCGATACTGGAATATTATGTAGACAAGTCATCTTATTTATGTCGACTTACTGTGTTCTATTGAAGCAAGTAGACATACCATAACATGTTTTTCCTATATGAACTCGTCAACAGGATGTACGATATACGCTTCCATACATTCCTGCCAACATACATCAAGTTCACATATACAACATATCATTTTGTCGGTATAATAACGTTGTAGAGTTGCTTAAATAACACGACAAGTTGACATATCTACAGAGGTTGCTTGTCATGCTTTTTGGCAACTTGTTTCGTTGTATACCGTATGTCGGCATGAAATATGTCGGCAGGCATGTTACTTCAAGTTGACATACATAAAATGTTATTTTGTCGGGATTTAATAACTCGACACGTTGACATATCTTAAGACAACATGATGCGGTGTATAGAGGTGTTTCGGCACATTTTTGACGACTTGTAGTGTTGTGCAACTCAACATAGACGACATCATCCCATCATAAAGGTGCCCCATACAGGCTTCCGTATGTATAAGTATTGGTGCACTAACTTTAATATGAACAGGGATTATCTACAGACCGATACTTCAGTCAAATCTAAACCTTGTCGGACCGACGGACGCGCCCGACGGAAGTTGCTTTATCGTCGGACCGCAATTACCGACTAAAAATTGGAGAACAAGCTTTGCAAAATTGTTCAAAAATTGTCAAATATACATGCGTTTTAGTTCCGTTATACTTTACTTTCACTTCAATTTAATCATTTTTACTAATTTAGATGCACCAGATGCACCAGTTGGCTCATAATCTGGAATTATAGACGGAAGTTCAGACCACCCGATGGTTTCCGTATTTCTACGACACTTAGTGACAATCATTACATTTAGGCCATAATAAATACAGTTACAAGTTGCTCATGTTTCTTTTTTCTCACATTTCATAATATCTGTGTCCAGTCTGGTGGAAGTTGGTCGGGATGTCCAGCGGAGGCCTGGGAGGTTTCACAATGACTGAGACTGATGCATCTATTAAGTTTGAGTAAAATTCTGAATTTCTATTAAAACAATTAAGCCCGATTAATAATAAATTCGACAAGTAGACATAATTTTTAACATCATAGCAAGTTCTTTATTACATGTCGTCTTATGTTTAGACGACAAGTTGAGTTCTTTTTTAACGTCTTGACCGGATTATCACAGCTTGTAGTCTTATTTTTTGACGAGATGCTGGGTTATATGTCGTCATGTCGTCCTACAGAATCTCGACTAAACCATATAAACATCTAATCAGGAAGTACCATATACGTTTCCATAGGTAAAGCTGTATTAATTATGTAGACAATACATCTTAATAAATCCAGACAATCCGTGTTATTTCACAATACGTCGACATAAATACTCCTACATAAACATATTATCCGGGTGTACCATATACGTTTCCATAGTGCAATAGTTTGTGGCTTCAAAGACTGAACTTATCAACGTGTAATTTATTCTTGAATTAATATATATGTATGCTTTAGGTAATAGAAATTGAAAATTTTTGGGGCAAACTTGTATGTCACCCCTCTACCTCGCCCTGTATATATTGTATGAGTATTTGTGCACTGACTTTAATATGAACAGGGACCATCTACAGACCAGACCACAACTTCAGTCAAATCCAAATCCCGCCGGACAGACGGTCTGACTGAAGTTGCTTTCGGACCGCAGTGACCGACTAAAAACTGGAGAACATGCCTTGAAAAATTGTTCAAAAAGTTGTCAAATTTGCATGTGTTTTAGTTTCGTTATACTTGCATTTCACTGATCAATTTAATCATTTTTTCATTTTTACTAATCTAGATTTAACAGTACTTAATTAGGCAATGCGTGTCATATTCGGTCACAATCTAGAATTTTATTCCCTTACGTATGGTGGTATAATTCTGCCACGAGATGGCTCAAACTCTGGAATTATAGACGAAAATTCCAGACCACAGGATGGTTCTCGTATTTTTAGGTCAATTAGTGACAATCATTACCCATAGGCTATAATAAATACAGTTACAAGATGCCCATGTTTCTCTTTTCTCAAATTTCATAAAATCTGTGTCCGGTCCGGTGGAAGTTGGTCAGGATGTCCAGCTGAGGCCTGAGACTGATGCATCTATTAAGTTTGAATGTTTTAAGTGGACCTTTTCAGATTATTCTCAAGTTACTGCAGCATGTTTGGAAATGATGTTCAATTTTCAGGCCTCAACAACCTTGACCTTTGACCTACTGACACTAAAAACAAGTTATTGGAATACGGTATGGCAATACACATTCAGATTTACGCCAGTCAGTGACCCCTACGATTTGATCAACACTTGTTAGACTGACATGCAACATTGTCTCACTGCTGTATACATTAAACAATCTGGTAACACTGCCCGATAGGGCTTAGAGGCCCAATCAAGGTGTTGTTGTCCGATCGGGCTTAAATAAATGAAAAGAAATTATTGTTTTATTTATTAATTTGAAAACAATTTTATTGTTTACTTCTAAAGTCCTTGAAAATGTTATATGCAACATTACTTTATGTTAGAGGCTAACATCAGCAAACTGCAATGAGCCATTATTTGCGCAAGAATTCTAGGTTTTTTACTTTCACTTCACATGTATATATCATGTGAATGAAACAAAGCCTCTTGAGAAAAAATATAATTTTTGTATTTTGATAAATAGTATGTGTTTCTTAGATGCAAACAGCTGAAGAAATTTAGGACTTTTAAAGAAATTCTGTGAATATTTTAAGATATGTGACACTTATTCGTAAAATTCTGAATTTCTATTAAAAATTTAAGCCCGATCAGTAATTAATTCGACAAGTAGACATAACTTTTAACTTCATAGCAAGTTGTTTATTACTTGTTGTCTTAGTTTTAGACGACAAGTTGAGTTCATTTTTAACGTCATGACCAGATTATCACAACTTGTAGTCTTATTTTTTGACGAGATGCTGAGTTATATGCCGTCATGTCGTCCTACAGAATCTCGACTAAACCATATAAACATCTCACCAGGATGTACCATATACGTTTCCACAAGATGATAGACTTGAAAATGTAAATATTAATCTTTTATAAATTCCTAAAAAAGAAAGTTCTATCTGCTTGTGCGATAATTACGATGGTTTTAGACTCAAATTAATGTATTATTAAATCGTAATTTTCTGAGGAACAAAACAAAGAGTTAGACCTACTTTAACCAAGGATTGTAACGCTACAGTTTTGCATATTATAGCACTTATTCTTATAGGTTCAAAATGGATCAAGAGAGACACACTGGCTAGCGACCACCAAATCCGGACAACCACCGAATCCAGACAGTCCCGTAAACGCTTTATTTCGGTCTTTAACCTTGCTAATATGATTACAACATAGCGAAATTACAACAGTTAAGTTTAAGTATTTTACAAGAAATGTTAAATTTCATGTTGTCTGCCCTCACAAAGCATGTTTACATGTCGGGGGAAGACGGAAGTGGCGCGATGCACATGCGCAGTATTTCAATGAGGTCCCGATATTAAATCGAAAGGTCCCATGCAAATTTGAGGTAAGCAGATGTTTAGCAAACACTTAAATCGGGGAAATACAGCTTTGATAATTAAATGCGTGATTTTAATACACCCTAAAACACATTTTCATATATCCACTTCGAAAAGTGAAATTTTAAAAGTTTAGGTCAGAGAGATACGATCAAATTACAGATTCAAGAGAGTTAATTCATAGAATTCAATGACTCAGACACTCTACGACTACTTTCCATTGGTTGAAAATAAAGCTAAATTCAATGTTGAACGTAAATTGAAAATGAATAAAGTGACAACTCGCTGTCCAGAAACATGGTACTGTTAGACCTTAAAACAACATGATTTGGTGGCCCTTCGTTCGGGCCTCGAAAAAGTACTTGACCTAATTTTATCAGTAAACAAATTAGCACTTCAGTTTGGAGGAGAACCTAGCTTTGTTCACGTGAAATTTCGGCCGCTAGATGTATCTATTTCCCGAATTATCGTGAAAAACATCCCAAAAGTGTCCGGTTGTAAGACGCTAGCCAGTACCTTGCATGATCGTAAGAGGCGACTAAAAGGGTCTTAACACTTGGTTTTGCAGTAACTCTGTGATTCCAGCAGGTATGCAGATTTTGATTCCATACCTCATGTTTTTATTTCGATGTAAATGAGATGTGGAACCAAAATGTGTAGTCCTGTTTGGCGCCATATAACCTATACTGTGTTGGTGCGCCGTAAAACCCAAATAAATAAATAAGACGCTAGCCAGTAGCATGGTGTTGGCCCTTTTACCTGCATTAGTTCAACCACCTCCAGATCCTTTAAAGTACTTTGGATTAAAGGCTTAACGATTTATCGTATTGTGCGTCGTCCAACGTACCCAATTTTGGATATCAGACAGAGTTGACGATAACTTTTCAGGGAGAAACGTCTTTACTCTGCTCGAGAATACCGTTAATCAGTTTTTACAGCTCACGGACAAAACTCCAGAGACATTCCTTGAGTTGTTGACTTTACTTCACATCTCTTCAAGAAAGAGTCATATTTTGTCAGTTAAGAATAAAGTATTGATTGTAATGGCTTGGTTAAGATCATATCCGTATTGAGTAATGATATCTTCCTTTTTGTGATGAAATAAGGACGTTACTTCCTGTTATTTATTTAAAAGTAAAACATACTGTTACTTGGCCAACAAATGGGAAATGACAAAATATGTAATTTATTTAGAAAATGATACCAGATGGAGTAGGTATAATAGATGGTACTTTTCATAAAATATACAAACCATTATGTACAACAGGAGAAGTGCTTTTCAGGTCATAGACAATACCATGCGATTCGTAGATACTTTGGATTAACTAGGTACATTGAATGTAGGTTTTTAGGTCATCAGAATGACGCACAACAATTCAAGTTAATGCAGCAAATCGGATTGGACTTGCTATTTCCCGAGCACTGTTTTCTCTTAGGGGATAAGATATATCCAAACGGGCTTTCCGTCATGGCGCCTTATTCCAGCACACAACTAAGACGTAAAAAGTCACCCCGTACTCCCCGGATTCAGTGATGTTATATTTTCAAATCTAACGCTGTAAAAACAACATCATTAACACCATAACAACAACAAAAGTAGAGTTTATAATAGATTTATAATAGAGTAACATTTGTTTAAGCCGGTGCTAGGGAGCGTGAGAGGTGTTACACATTTCATTACCTCTCCTAAAAAGACTTACTCCAATCAAGTCTGCTTTTATTCTGCATTGTTGCATTCTAGTACCACATATGGCCTGTAGTGCGGTAACAATGTTATTTTATTCTCCATGTGAGGAAGCCATCCAGCTGGCTTACGGAAGGTCGGTGGTTCTAGCCAGGTGCCCGCTCGTGATGAAATAATGCACATGCATGAGGTCTTCCTCCACCATCAAAGCTGGAAAGTCGCCATATGACCTATAATTGTGTCGGTGCGATGTTAAACCCAACAAAAAAATTCCGTCATATGGATTGTGCTGTATTCATCTTTAATTAAGCATACTTCTGTTTCACATTGTATTCCTATGGTAACCGTTGCGTGAGTCAGAGATTCACCTAGTGGTGAGTAAAGGTATAACACTATAATTCAAGAACGTGATGGAATTAAACCGTGAGATTTTGCGGCAGTAAACAAGGTCAAACTCCACATTGGTGATTTTGTCAATGATTGTTCCAACCCGGTCCACTTTTGTTTCCCTCCTTTTTATGTACATAATTATGTGCATTTGTAACAATTGTATCTGCGTTGTTATATTGCATTTGTTTGTGTAAATACTTGCATTAGTTCAGCCTCTGTGTAAGTGTATTAAAAGCGAACAATACACTCGTACCCATGAACATGAAACTAACTACGTGTACCTCCATTCTACACAATTTATAAAACTGTGTTTAGAAATTACTCTTTCATTCGTTGTCAGGAGAAACAACCAGTAAGATGCTTAAGGTCTGAGTCTGGTTTTCAAGCCCAATTTTATAACATTGTTACAATACTTGCTTGTGAATCGTATTAAGAAGTGAAAAAAAATCCATCCCTCCCTATGTCTACATTCTCCATCATATTTGTTATTATTATACTTCGCATACAATGTTTAATCAGATATATTTCTTTCATAGACATTTTACTAAGCTGCATTTTTACATTGTAACGTTTCTCTCTCATTTAATGTTTGACTTCTTTTCCGTATAAATATTTTGATCAGTTTAAGAGAGGCATGTACAATGTTACCAACGTAATATCACATAGTATATAAAAAACAAGTTTAAATGTTTCCCAACCTTTGTTGGTTCGAAAATTTACTCAGCAAGATGACAAAATGTAAACACATCTGAAGATACGAGATAATTTTCAAGTTTTCTTTTTTGTTCATGATACAAATTAAATACAAATTTGTGTTAATATAAAAGTTTCATGTACCTTTAAAAGCAGTTTCAATCAAATGAACGACAGACCAATCTTTTTCGTAAGGCGCCAAAAAAGGGTTACCCCGTTCATTCCCTTTCTCGATACATCAACTCACTTATATGCATTATAATCCAGCGCAATCAAAATTCAAGAATCTTTTAAATAAATTCGATAAGCTTTCATATAATAAGATTTCATATATACAATGCATTTACTATGTTACCAATTGAAAGCTAACACATCAAAATTGTGATGTTGAGAAGGAAGTAAAGCTCTTTTTCATTCTGGTCCAGAATAAGTGTTTTGCGTTACAATACGGATTTGTAAATAGATTTATCATGAAATTAGAAACAACTGGACAAAACCAGAAAAAATGCTGTTCTATAGCTTCTCTGTAACTTTTACATAAAGTACAATTAGGGTTATCACTTAATTTGAATAGAAAGCCATTAGTTTCTAAGATTCAATGAACTATTCTGTATTGAAACCATTGTATAGACGTCTCTTTGGTAATTTTAAAAGAAAGAGAAAATATATTTTTCCATTCTTCTTCTTTGATTTTAATCTCAATATTCTGGTGGAAACGACATGTCCTGCGAGAATGGAACACCTCGCATAGACCCTCCAGTATTCAAGACCTGCATTTTGGACCGCTGATCAGTTTTATTTCTACGAATGATTTTTTGCAAGTGATATCCAGATACGAAAGCCAGAATCTGTGCGCATGTATTATATGTAAGCACATAGAATCTATCACCATACAATTTGACTATAATTTTCTCTGCCACTGGTGCTCCTTTTAATTCTAACATATTATCATCTTCTTTTTCGTAAAGGCAAATCATAATGTTGTTAGAATGGTCGCAACCTATAACGAAGAAATGTATTTTTATACAATTTTGATTAGCGGAAATTAAGCAATAATTAATCATTTGAACACACTGTTTTGCGAGTAAAAATGAGGAAAAGATGAAACAGAGAATCAATGTTTCTATAAGTACTGTCGGTCATCATATTATATGTATTTTCTTTGTTTAAAGTCAGTGTTTGACACTACGCTTTTGATATCTGTAATATCAAAGATAGAGATAATTTTGTTTACGGTTAGACTTTTTAACATGCACCAAAACAAAACCATGTAACGAGACTTACGTTTCGAAATTCGAGAAAGAAGTATTTACAAAAATAAGTACACGAAGTTTCCTACATTCAACAGAAAAGATACAAGATACAAGAAACTTTTTTTTACGTCGGATATATAGTCTAACAAATAACATTAGCTCATGAGCTATTTCGCTACAGAACACTGTGAGTGAATGACATTTGGTATTACTGCCTCTTAGAAAATTATATGTGTAAATCTGACTACCTGCTGGTAATATTGCTCAAAGTGAAAAATACCTCAGCACTGGTTTAAAGTCAGCTCGCGGTAAAGACTGTATGAATTTTTTACTTATGTTTTCATTTACCTTCGAATTCTTTCCAAAGTCCTTCTTCAGTTGTGGGTAAATTCTTCACACAGAATACCACTAAAAGTGGTTCATCGCCGCATGGTACTTCTGTTATCTGAATCCGCAGCTTCCCTTCCATCAAACACCTCAGTTCATTTGTAACCATCTCAGATATATCTGTCTTGCTTTTGTCATACACATACAGTGTACTCTTGTTCTTCTGCAAAAATAAAAGGTAATGGTAGATTTCAAAGAAGCATAGATCACCCAAAACATAGTCAAACATAGTCAAAGAGCCATGCATCCCAAAGTAGGCCCGTTAGAAAAAGAAACTGTAGCAGAAAAAATATATCGGACGAGTTCCGCCCATTGTTTTCCCGTTTAGGGCAAACCCATTATTTAAATGGAGATCATACGCCGCTTTTAATGGAATTGCACTTTGTGCATTATTGAAGGTTCGATGTACACCACCGTATGAGTACATCTGCAAGTGTCCCTAAATGTAACATGAGTACAAGTTGAGTTCTACTCAACCAGATCTAAAGGGTGTGGACGGTAGCATGCATTTCCAATACCGTCCATGAACAGGCTCAGCCAAACTGAATCATTTGTAAGACGAACAGCGATTTCCCATTATTTTCTATTTTATTATATATCACATCAGCGTTGTCCGTACCGTGTGGCGGCCGTATAAATTCTCTGGGTACTTTCGTTCACAAATATTAGATTTTGTTCTCTTCAAATCGTTCAGAAGGACATTTATGTTGTGTGTTGTGTAAGTGTACTGTTTAATTTAGACACTTGAACATTTCGGTTTGGACTGGTTCCAATGATCAGGCTTTAATAGCTTTGGGCAATGCTTAATCACTCTTAAGGTATGTAATTTGCATTCTAATTTCGTCTTTTGGCAGTTTCTGTGATATGCAGGCTCCATAACCACAGATCCTTCCCATAAATTTAGGTTTGTTACGTTCTGCCTATTGTTTTGTCGTTTAGGGCGACCCAGTTATTTCAACTGGGTACCATACACAGCTTTTCATTGCATTGCACTCGGTGTATCATAGAAGGTTCTATGTACACCGACGTATGAATACACCTGCAAGTTCTCTTAACTTTATTTCGGTACTTGTAACATGTGTAAATGTTGAGTTCTGCTCAACCCGGGGCTAGATGTCTTGCTCGGTAGCTTGCATTTCCACTACCGTTCATGTGCAGGCTCAATCAAACGAAACCTGCAACATTTTCATTATGTCGTGTTAGACGATATGTGATTTTCCACCTTTTTGTTTTATCATCACACCAAACTGAATCATCTGTGTCGTGTTAGACGGCCAGCGATTTCCATTTTATGATTTTATTATCACACCAGCGTTGTCTGTACCGTGTGGTGGCCGTAAAATGTCTCCTCGTACTTTCTGTCAGAGGTGTTAAATTTCGATCTCCGTTCAGCATGATTACTTATTACTGTGTTACTGTATCGTTTAAATTTTAGCGTGTGTGGTTTAAAGCTTTATGAATTGTTTAATTACCCGTAGGAAATGTTTTCTAAATCTGAATTTGTCTTTATGCATTTTTGTGATATGCTGGCTCCATAACCTCAGATCCGTCCTCTAATTGCCGGTTGGTTACATTCTGCCCGATGTTTTCTCCTTCAGGGCAAACCCATTTTTTCAACTGGGGACCATACACCGATGTTCTTGGAATGCATTCCATGAACACCACCATATGAATACATCCACGACCTGTAATTTTCAACTTTTTTATTTTATTATCACAACAGAGTTGTCTGTGCCGTGTGACACTCGTTGAAAGTCTCTCAGTACTTTCAGTCAGAGATGTTATTTTTCGATCTCTTCAGGTCGTTCAGCACAACATTTATGTCGTGTTACTGCACTGTTCAATGTTTCAGCTTTAACTGCTTTAATAGCTTTACGTATTGTTTAATCACCCCTAGAAAATGTTGCCTGCTTTTGAATTTTGTCAGTTTGCAGTTTCTGTAATATGCTTCCTTCATAAACTCAAATCTTCTCTCTAAATTCCGGTTTTTAAGTGTTGCTTACTGTTTTCTCCTTTAGGGCAAAGCCATTATATAAATTTGGGACTATGCGCCGTTTTTCTTGGAATTGCACTTTATGATCATGAGCACCACTGCATGAATACACCCACGTATGTCTCTTTGTTTTCTTGAAACATGTGTAAATGTTGAATTCTGCTAAACCCGGGGCTATGGGGTTGGGGTGGGGATCTCCGTGTCCGAGTGGTTAAGGTCGATGACTTGGAGTCACTTGCCCCTTACCGATATAGATTTGAGCCTCAGTCAGGGCGTTGAATCAACTGGCTATATATCAGTGGTTCTGTCCAGATGCCTGTCCATGACAAAATAATGCAAGGATGGGCACCTAGTGACTTCCTCAACCATCAGAGATGGAATGTCGCCATATGATCTATAATTGTGTCGGTGCGGCGTTAAATCCAACAAAACAATTAAATGAACCGAGCTACCTGCATTTCCACTACCGTCCATGAACTGGTTCAAACCGGGCCTGCAACATTTTCATTTGTGTAGTGTTGGACGACCTGAAGTTTTCCACACACTGTTTGCTTCAAAAATAATGATATGCAAAAAAAAGCAAAAAAAGATTTTCATTATGTCGTGTTAGACGATATGTGATTTTCCACCTTTTTGTTTTATCATCACACCAAACTGAATCATCTGTGTCGTGTTAGACGGCCAGCGATTTCCATTTTATGATTTTATTATCACACCAGCGTTGTCTGTACCGTGTGGTGGCCGTAAAATGTCTCCTCGTACTTTCTGTCAGAGATGTTAAATTTCGATCTCCGTTCAGCATGATTACTTATTACTGTGTTACTGTATCGTTTAAATGGTTGAGGAAGTCACTAGGTGCCCATCCTTGCATTATTTTAAAATGCATTTTCACTACCGTCCATGAACTGGTTCAAACCGGGCCTGCAACATTTTCATTTGTGTAGTGTTGGACGACCTGAAGTTTTCCACACACTGTTTGCTTCAAAAATAATGATATGCAAAATACAAAATGGGTCAGGTGTAGATAAAATGGTGGGGTGTTGGGGTACAAACACACACGTACACGAGACATTCCTACACATTCGCCTCACCCAACCTCATAAACCCAAGTCGACCCCACCCCCTACACAAACAGAGCAAACAAACAAGACACGTCCGTGGCAAAAAGTATGGTTGGGGGGGGGGGGGGGGGGGGGGGGGGGGGGGGGAAGGAGCTGAACGTGTTCAGTGCATGCCGATCTCTTACCATATTTTAAACGAGTAAGGCAGGACTGAGTAAAAGAACGTCCTGCTGAGAAAAGCTCTAAAATCATTGACAAAATACCAGAGTATATACATGTAATGTTAACATACACATGTATGGATAGGATCAATCTAAGGCTTAATTGCACAAATGTACTCACCAACTTATCTGAAGTGAGAACACCAAGAATCTAACTTTTAAGCAAGCCACAAGACAAATAAACGATCAGTGTTCTACTTAAAATTAACTTAACATTTTCGTTTATGTCGTGTTGAGCGACCTGTGAAGTTTCCATTTTTCTCCATTTTAGGGTGTTAGCACACTGTAACTTAAACCTTATTTTCACATATTAGACAAAAAAAATGTTCCTTTCGACTGGTAAGGAAACATGATTAATTGTTATTATGTAAGCTGGTATTCTTTTCTTTATTTTGCTTTCACGTTAATTTACAGATAACAGTTATGTTAAAATATTCTAAAATTTTGAAATGATAATAGTATTAAAGTGAATCAAACAGTTATTCATATAAGAGAACAAAGCATTTTTTAAATAGTTTTAGATTCAAATTGTTGATCGACGTATTGAGTAAACATTAATTTTGTTTCTTGGAAACTGTTAGCGTGTATCTAAATGTAAATAATTATTGATATGTTCATTTTAGATTTGAATTGTTACTTTGATATTCAGTTGTTGTTTGTTCATTTGGTGAATTTGTTGTTTATTATTTTATTGATCGCTTGCATTTGTGTGTAAATTTGTTCATTCGAGTTTTAGAGGTGTATAAACTAATTGATATATAAGCATTATCCCATGAAAACTTATTACACATTTTAGGCTATGCTTTTGTTATTCCTTCTCTTGAGAAGGAATATTATAGTTTGGTAAGTCACACTTGACTGAGTTACTGATACCGAAAGCTGTTGTCATTACAAGCTGGCCAGTCAAACTCCGTGACCTTAGAAATAACCTCTGACTTTAAAACTATTCTTTCCTAATTGAGGCGACTCTCTGACTGAACGCGTCCATGGATTACATATTATTAAACCCGAGGATGGTTGACTGATTCTTTTATTTCCTCCATTCTTGAAGAACATAACATAAGTACAAACAGATAGACATATATCAGCAAATTTACATGTAAACAACTAAATATTATCGTTATCTCAAATGCATGGTTAATATGTGAAAACAAACCCAATTGCGACCCTCTAATTATGTGCAACAAATTCACGCATTGAATCATAACGGATTGACCGGGTCAATGTCTTATTGCCGTATTTACTCAACTGAAAGTGGTAACAGATTTAATTTGTTGTTGGATTTAACAATTTATGTTAACTAATAACTAGCGTAAATACCTACTTGACATTTTTGGCAGTATAAAACAGACATTGCAACCAAAATTTTACAAGATGATCATTATATATTTATATAGATGTGCCCTAGAAGGAAGTTTTGGTATGCTTTAACTTGTATAATAGGTGTTCGTTTGTATCTCGGTATTAGCGACATAAAAGTGACGAATGGATAAGGTTTAATATGTTCAGACTTTGTGAAATAATAAATATGTTATAATGTTATATCTTTTAAATCAATTATTAGGACTTGTTACTACAGTTACATATTTTGCTGATAGACATATATATATATATATATATATATATATATATATATATATAACAAATAAAAAAGAACCCGGAACGGGGACAAAATATCGTAAAATTATAAAATGACTTCACACGCTCGCTTAGTTTTTCTTAAATTTTAATATAAAAGTCACAAACTAGTTTCGCCGTGAATGGCTCATCAGTGTGTCTAAATATATAACAATAAGAGGGTTAGGGTTAGGGTTAGGGTTAGGATATTAGCTCTTATTGTTATATATTTAGACACACTGATGAGCCATTCACGGCGAAACTAGTTTGTGACTTTTATATTAAAATTTAAGAAAAACTAAGCGAGCGTGTGAAGTCATTTTATAATTTTACGATATATATGTATATGGGCCGTTCCATGAGAAATCCGTGTTAGTGAAAAGATATAATTATTGCATAATTAGTAGTCTAAAATACAGGAAAACCATTATTTTTCTTAAAAGTGTGTGCTTCAAGCCATATTTTGGAACCCGTGCGTTTGGAAAAAAAAAGATTAATAACGACATATAGCAATCTGTAGTTCATTTTAAGCCATGTCGCCAGATGGACCGAATTATGACGTCATCAAATTGGCGACCATTTCTTAAAAATAAATCTATCATCATCTTCAAATGATTGATCAGAGTTGTTTGAGTTTGATGTTAAATGTGAATTCTTTTGTAGTTTACATTGTACACGCACCATTATCTCGCATTTTGTTAATTTTCATTAAAAAATGTCATTATAAAATGTTAAAGGTCTGTTATGCCAAAATTTTATACCAGGATATTCAAAAAATCACCACATACTATCGCTGTTTGTGAGTAATGTTAAAATACTACATACTAATAAATGTGTAACAAAATCTATAAGAAGATCCTTTGGAAGCATAGAAACAACCGAGATAAGTAATGGCAGACTCAGTTTTATTCAGCCTGTTCGTAAGAGATTATAGAAAGTGCAACATCCCTTACAAGCTCGCTAGCGCTGGCATAAGCGAAACTCTATTACATAGGTATGGAAATAAACTCCATGATCCAAAAAGATCAGAAAATATAACAACCTTGAATTCAAGTACCGGGAGACATTTTACAGCCGCCAGACACGCAGTATGACTACGTTACGCCACTAAAAATCTAGAAGTTTGTTTGGAACAAATAGTTGTTACTATACAGACACGTAATTGTAATTGTAGCATGCGCATTTAATACATATATTTAGCAAAGTTAAAAGATTTTTGATGAAGATTTTTTAAAATTTAAATCAATATGTAATGATGAAATATTTACGTGATCATAGCATATCTGCAAAGGAACATGGAATAAAACGAATGCTTTGATGAAGTCTTTTCTATGCTGAATCGTAATAGAATGTTAATCATAAAAAGAATCCAATTTAATAATTATTATAATAAACTTACATATTAAATGAACACAATGGTAATAACAAAAACAACTTTATACCAAAAACACCATCACCCAGCTGGAGCTTTGACTCACGACCTTTTCAAAAATTGTATATTAATATATGAATCTTTCTTAGTGAGAGAGCTCTTGTTTTTCTATTTATTCAAATGGACTCGACTATAGAATGAAACAGAAAAGTAAGTATAACTATATTAAATTTCACTTTCACATTTAGTAATTACTTTCTACTTCATTTGATGCTATTGTGACATTCATATATCGGCGCTATTTATCCATTTAAATCGATGTGTCAAGAAACCCTTAAACCATAATATATCACTGTTTCGTAACATAGACATAGCATACATTGAATGTGGGGCATTTACAGTCGTTTCAGAAATGTTCCAATCTCTGAAAGACATCAATAAATTTGCTTTAACATTTTTTACTGAAAACCAATTTTAAATAATTTAACTTAATATGTTATAGATATCTCCTTTTGTTTTGTACCTCTTTAGATGTATCAAAATGTCTGATCACACCGACACTAAGCTCCAGGAGCACTTATTTGCAGGATATGAAAAGTATGTATCGTATGTTAAACGTACGGTGATAAAATGTGTGCTAGCGCTTATACAACAGTCTTTTCTACCACTCGAGAATGCATTTAATATGATGATCGCGATATGACATGACAGACTTTGCAGCTTGGTAAAGAGATTGTGATAGAGCCGCAGCAAGTAAGGACACAATGGTTCGCACTAAAATCAGGTACGAACCGATTGTTGTTGCAAAACCAGTCGAGTCAGATGTGTTTGAAAATAAACAAACTCCCCTAGTACTAACTAGACGTTTTGTTGATCCTTTCAGGGAATCAACCCTGCCGAGATACCCATCATTTAAAGTTTCCTTATCGCGAATTGCATGTTACAGACTAGCCTAAAATGACCAAAATATTCTAAAATGACAGTAACAATCATTATGGAAACTGTGGACTAAGGAAAGTGTATTGTTCAAGGACTCCATTATTGTTCAGTAAACTTTTGAGATCCTATGCAAAGCTACCAATCTTACATTTGAAAGGCTTCTATCAATATAAAACATATCTACCTGGAACGGAACATAATGAGAAGGTAGGGGTTTATTTGCATGAATGCTAATCATTACAATTAATAAAATGCGGATCTTTAAAATCATTGCGCACTTCAAAGCGATATGAATACTGATCCGGCGAATTGGTACAAAATAGTGTTTATGTGTAGCAGAGCTTTGTCCAGTTACAGGCTACATAACTGTCAAATTGACATGTACATCACTTAATAGCATCTATAAAAACTTAACCACTGTATGGATTTGATGATATTCGTATATTTTAACGGTAAAGCCTACACGGAAGAAATATATTCAACAAGATATAAAACTGTTAAAATAAAGTGAGTGGTGTAAAATATATTTTGATAATTTCATTTCATTTAATTGTTTTTATACTTCAATACTGTTATTATATTGACAGCATCTATTCCAGGATAGAACATTAAAGAAAATAATATGAAATTTTGCTGTGTAACTTAAGCAAATTTTAAGATAAACAAAGTTTAATTTTCAAATTTGGCCGCCACTTTGATGACGTCATCGATAGGTACAGTCGTGGAACTCGGACTTACGACATGTCTTTTTGTAACCTTAAGTAATATTCTAATAGTTTGGTATATGTCGCCATTAATCTTTTCTTCCCAATCGCACGGGATTTCTGTTTTGTATACACTGTATGTTGTTTCAGAAACAAGAAACTAATATATTGCAATTAAGTTATTGAAAGCTTATCAAATTTTACCATAGTTTTATATAAATGTTATTTGTGCTGTCATGGTAACGCAAATTCTAAAGTACCCATGCAAATATATACTCATGAAAATATAGATGTGTGTAGTTAAAAGGCCCGTGATAAAAACAAAAATATACGGTTTCGTTATTTTTCAGTAAAATAATTTTAAACTGTTCCCAAATATTCAAATATATGATAAAAAGTAAGTGATACGCATAATTTATTCCATTAATGACTTGAAAAATACTCACCATGCATGATGACGTCATACTGCTTTGATGACGTTCATAACGTCACGTCTCAAAATGCCTGTGGTGACTTATTTAAAAGCATTGTAGCTCTTGAAAAAGATATTCACTTCAAATTTTCAGATAAAAGAGTGTTCTTCATGAATATTTTGCTATCTCAATTTTGAAATTTTTGTCACTTATGCAGGTTTTCTCATGGAACGGCCTATTTAAAGTCAGGGTCGAGATTTATATAAATGTATGTATACATGTATGTCTGTATGTACACTTGATAAACGTATAAATTATTTTCTGTAAAAATCTCTTTAGAATATATTTGTCTGAACCTCAAACATTTTGTTTTGGTATAAGGGACACTCGAGTGGTGGATGTGAAATGTTAACCGTTAACAAGATTTGATTTGTTATAAATTGTTGTCATTTTTAATGAATACTTATTAGCTTTGCATGACTTCAAAATTGTAACTATGTTAAAAATAGGTGATTGATTTATGAAACTTACAATTTTGATAAAGTCTTAGACATAGAATTAAGCAGTTAAAGTTCATTAATTTTGCTCATATGTATAGATATATTTAGTTACCTTAATAAAAGGAAGATTAACATTTAAATATAGGGGAGATAAATTATGCACTGTGCAAAGAAAATCATTTCTATCATTTAATGCAATTGACATTAAATTTTGTTTAAAATAATCAGAAGCAAAAATGACTATGTCGCTGATCGGAGTTTCACAATTCAACAGGTATTGAGAAAGATATTTTTTTGTTAAATAATAAGTTTAAAACTAGCCTGTAAATGCAGATAAATTTTTTCCATAAAACCATTTTAGGGTAAACTAGATCCAACCCTGACAGCCATGTTTTAATAAAGATATAAATATGGCTTTTATCAGTTAAGTAAAGGTTCATCAAAGGAACATTTCTCTGAAATTATTCCAAAACCTGGTTCGTTGGTATTTATATAGAGAAACTGCAGGCCTTGGCTCCGACGAGTAAAACAATTTGAACAGACTGAAACAGGGCCACCAAAATAAAAATCATTCCAATGAATTGCTTTTGAAATGTGGATAGCATTTTTTTTATAAAAACGATTTCCTGTTATATTCATATAAGGAAAACAAACAACGCCCCTTGCGGCCATGTTTTGTGAATGAAAATCTTAGGAGAGCGTCATCCAAGAAAGATTTCTTCAATTTTATTCGATTATCATTTATTGGAGTGAAATTGTTTAAAAAACGTGCGGCGAACGCATTTCTTACAAGTCTTACAAGAAACCTTCCACTATTTACATGAATAAGAACGTGACCACGCCCTATGGGGGCCTGTTCTCTTGACGAATTGAAACAAATCGAACATCCTTTGTAGTGGTTCTCCATGTAACATTTCTGTTAAGTTATTTAAAAATTGGACGAGCACCTTGGAAGGAGATGTAGTTTGAAACTTCTTTTTCTGTGTTTTCACTCTGGCGGCCATGTTTTCAGAGGAATCAATCTTAATAAAGGACCACTCATATAGACAAAAAATGACAAAGTTATCCGGCGATCATGTATTTTTACGAATCAGAGTAATTCGAAAACTGATGGTCGGGAGTCATCCAAGGATTATTGATATGAAAATATTTAAGATCAGTTAAACAGTTTTTGTACAGAATAACTTTCTGGCATTCATTGTTTAGTGTAGGAAAGGCGGCAACGCCCTATGCCACCATGTTTTGACGAGTTGAATTTGAATAATCTTGATAGAGGGTCACCCAAGGCTCATATTTATGAAATCATTTAAAGTTTTACAAGCAGTATAGAAGAGTTTAAGGTCTCCGTCATGTACATATAGATATGATCACACGATCTGGCGGCCATATTTCCACGACAAATTGCTAAAAAGAACAGTGTTTGTAGAGGAAGACCAAAAGCCATGTATGTTAAATAATTTTAAAATCGGACCAGATGTTTACTAGTATGAGAAACAATTTGAAGATTGTTCTGTTTTTAGCTCTGGTGCCACCAAATAGAACTGTTTTAATAACTTTAAGAATAGACTTGCCACTAGACTAATAATATAAAATGTATCACAAAATTTCAAATTATTGTAATATTTCTCTTATTAATTCAAAAATGACAACTGCCAGTCAAGTTTTGTTATTGTATTAGAGGAGCTATAGTATTAATATTGGACAAAGTATATAGACTGCTCATCTAAAACAAATATATGAAAAATTATAAATCATAGTCTAGGAGCTAGTTATATAGAATACCACACAAGGAGGATCCAGGCAAAAAAAATAATTTTTCAATTTATGGACAAAGAAGCTACGTCTGTACTGACGGACGACGGTCAATGTGCTCTTGTGAGCTAAAACGGAAACACATCCAAGACAAAAACATCTCTCTAGAAAGAAATATTTGTTTCGCATGAACAATTTGTATAAAATTATCTAAAACATTTATCTATGAGCGGTAAAAAAGGGATATGATTGACTTGAAGGGGGTGGGGGAGAGAAACACAGTACAGTCGCATCCTTAAATTACACACCCGCTTAGCTCAATTGGGAGAGCGCTGATCAACGGATCACTGGGTCGCGAGTTCGATCTCTGGGCGGGCCTATGTTCTCTGTGACGCTTTGAAGAATTGTGCCTGAAATCATTTGTCCTCCACCTCTGATTCTGCGTGGAAGTTGACAGTAACTTGCGGAAAACAGGTTTGTACTGGTAAGTTTAACTACCCGCGGTTACATACCTGAACTACTGTTGGAAAACGGCGTTAAACCAAAAAACAAATAAACAAACAATTACATCCTTAAATCAGTCGATTAGTATGAATTTTATGTATATGATGCAGTTATTATAGTAGAACCTCAATCTTTAAAACTATATTTAGCTCAAATGGATTTTGCAAGTTCGGATCACATGAGGCGCGCGTGCTCACAGCGCCGCGGATGATCCTACAGTGCAAAATCCACAAAAGCCGAATAAAGAATACCAGATCCAGCTACTGTTTCAATGATTATGTTATCATATAACTCGACCTTTTCTGATCAAGGAACATCGAGTTTATTAAAGTGGAAAATGCTTTCTGCCTGTTTGTGAAATACAAACCATTTGTTTTACAGGATTTATACAAGTGCATAATAAATATGACACTCACCTCCGACTGAATGATACCATCTTGTAAATCTTTGACAAGCTCTTGTAGACGGACTATCGCTGAACTGTTGACGGTTTTCAATTTAATATAACACCACGTTAGACATCCTTTCGAGAAATCCATGTCTATGATAGCTGAAATATGTTTGTACTTGTCTTTTCCTTTAACAGAGTCCTCCGTCTTGAAACAATCTGACAGCCCTTTCATGTGGAAGTAAACTATTATAACTGGGCACCTAAGGCCTACAACGGTAATTGTGAAAACAAACTTTAGATTGTTGTTCGTAACTTGGGATTAAACGAATCTTCAGATGCAATGATAATCTTTCGTGGGTCGATGTAAACGAAACTGAATCATGAATGGGAAAAACCTTCATCAGTTCTATATAATATGAATTTTAAATTATTTTGCAAAACAGCCAATCCACTCAGTTTTAAATTTAGAAAGAACTACAAGCATTAACGGAAATGCGCACAGAGTAGAAAAATATCTAACACTACCTGATTGTGTTCTTTTTAATTGATTAGAAAAAGCTATGTTTATTTATTTTGTTGTTTTGTTAGTGTCTTACTTTATTTATCTATACTACGTATATGTATATCATTTACACATCAATGCATTAACTAATTTAGAGTTTCATATGGGGGAGGCTGAGTTCTTGGAAAATGGCTATTACTATTGGATCGTTGCACACGTCAAGTGGGACAATTGTCGAGGTATAAAATTGGAATGGAATGTATAAAAATCTTTATGATTGATGCTAATACAAAAAAAACGTACATTGATATTATTATGTAAATGATGAAAGCCATATGCAGTCATACGCTTTATAAAACTTACTTACCAACCATATCAAATAACTCTTAAATAGCAACCAGAAACAATTGTCTCAATACTTCTCCCCAAGCACATAAACTACACAAAAAGCATTCTCATGCTATAGACATAACACAGCTATAATACAGGAAACATGTGAATAAGTTAGGCACCTCTTTCATTATAATTATTATTCTAATTTCACCTGCAAACATATTCTGTAAATCTCTTTTTTAACTTTCAAAAATCAGGTAATTAAATTATCTTACACTTCAGAATCAGACGTGTGGTCTAACATATTATATCAAATACTGTGCATAATTACAGGCACTAGGGGCTTTGACGAGGATATCTTGGTATTGGTCAGACATTTTCTGAATATTACCATCACGCAGACATATTTGACGAACATGAACAAGTTTCCTAAGCATCTCGAAGCATTTTGAAAATACCCTAATATACTTTCAGGCCAAAAATACTCAAGATTCCAAATTTATCATAATAATGGCTCATTGTTTACATACAGTGACATTGTTCCGGACAATCTTATTTAACTTTAACTAACACAAACACAAATGCTATTGGTGTCCACCGATTCGGCCCTTGAAAATCTTTCAATCCATGTATATATTACCAGATATCATGGCATTTACACACAAATTTCTTCCTTACTTTTATCTCATGCCAGTGATTTTGCGATGGTCATATCAGCTTTCCATTTAATTTGTCCATGATAATGCAGAACAGGGGAACCAATTATGCATATCATAAGTGTTTGTATTATAAGCTTGTCATAGCCCCAATAATCTGTATGAATAATATTACAATGCTTTAATAAAATGTTTAAATATTAAACATACTGTCTGAGCCCAATACATGTTGCTGTCAGTTTGTGACTAGATACTTGTACTATTCATTTTTTATGTAAATCATGTATAATTACTATCCTGCAAACTCAGTAAAATACAGTTATTCTGTGGTGGGTCTTGTATCAAACCATGGCATACCTTAAGGCGTCATAAATATACATCTATTATCACTATTCTAATACAAAACTGGTGTTAAATGGCTTGTCGATCTATAGCTTGACATCAGAAATATATTTTTAAAACCTTGTCTCTCAGCAAATCTATATTAAATGTTGTATATTTCACAAATTCTTCATCAAAACTCATTATGACGAAGATAAAATGAGCCAAGTAAAATGAATATCTACTTATTTATTTATCTATTTATTTCAAAAAGACAATATTGTCATTACTGTTCTGTGGTGTTTTTTCCGTTCGTCTACGAAGACTTGGCATTTGCTGTTGTTAAGTTGATATGTCTTTTTTTCGAAAATGTCTGAAATTTCCTCTTTGGAAACTTCCGTAAATTGTTCGGTCTGATCATATTTTGTTTTTATGTTTGGTCGTTTGCACAAAATATCAGGTTAACACACAAGGAAACAAGGATATTACTGTCATTGCAAACACATTATTGACCAGCAAAATAGGAAATAAATCTATCAACCAACGATTTATGTATGGAGTCAATCAGGTCGTGATCCTACAGACATTATCGTTCTGCTTACAGAACAGTTTCTTTTAAAACGTGGTCCAAAGCGATATGTATAAGTATTACGTATAGAATAAAAATGCGGTAGTAACATACTAAACTAATTGTATCAGTTCTAAAAATGGTTGTAGATTTTTCAAGCGTTTCCTTATAAATTGATTAATATGGAAAAACTTACCCTGCAGACATACATGCTAATTTCAAATATTGGTTCGCCTGTGTCAGAGGATATTCTCTCTATTATTTATCTCCTTTCATGATTGTGTAGGTCGATTTTCTTAGTCTGTCAATATGTTAATGCATAATATGGAAAGAAACATAACATGGCCTAAAGGTTCGCCATAATATGGCGACGAACATGAACTGAATGCCAAGCTTAAAGTCAAGGTCAGAGTTTGAGACTGAATGGTTTAGATCATCAAGTAACAGGACAGTCCGAATCCACATTTACATGTTATGGATTTTACGTCAATTATTGCAGCTTTTTTTGTTAAATGGATATTTGAATGGCTTTGTACAAAACTGACCGTAATGGGACAAGGTCTGATGCTTAAGACTCTTTGACAAATAAGCGTATAGTCACAACCAAATTTAGAGATAACTTTATTGTCATGTCTACGTATGCTGTATATATGCATGGATACTCATAACGATAACATACATAAACGACATAAACATTCGATATCGCAAAGTAACTTCCTTTGCAAAACTTTGACCTCAAACTCAAAGATCAGAGTCACAGTCACAGAGTCTAACCTTTTTATATCTGGATTGAATTTCATACTCCACTGAATTCGAAAAATCATTTACCAAACCTTGAAGGTAGACAAAAGAGTCATAAATAACATACTTCATATAGATTTACATTAGTGGTAAATACCCGTTTCATTTGATCGCCCAATCACTGGAAGGAAGTTTGAAATATTTTGCATTTAGATTGCTTTTAGGACAAGACAGGTTGCTCAAATATTTTAATCTTTCAGATTCGGTATAAACATACATGTTTCTAAATGTTATTTAAAAGACATAAAACGAACAGTTATTTTAAAAAACATACTGTGTGTGTTTTCAAGTGCTGCATCAAGATCTTCTCCGACTATTTCAGTTGTACTCCGGACAATGATGACTAATGGTAAAATGTTCTGCGTGTCTGGTATGTTGAAATCGATGAATGTGATATTGCATTTTTTCTTTAACTCTTCTACGAACTGTTTTGTTGTTGTTCCATTTTCATAATCAAATAAATAAGCCTCCTACAAAATATGGAAATATCTAAAATAGGAAAAATAAAACTCCAATTGTTGGCAAACAAGACAAAAATGAAAATACTGCAGGCTCGGTTTGATTGAGCCTGTTTACCGTCTGAAGTAGAAATTCATGCTACTACCACGCCCTCTAGTCCCGGGTATAGCATAAATTACAATTTGCACATGTTACAAGTACCAAAGACAATTTAAAGACACTCGCAGATGTGTTAATGCAGCGATGTAAATAAATATAAATTTGTCTGTTAATAAAGGCTATGATATAAATGACCAGGGAGACTAATTACCTCATTGGTTAAAACCGCATGGCCAATATGTGTAGCATCACATTTTTTGTTCTGTATAATTAGTTTAAGAAATAATCACGACTGTTCCGATGTCGTCGCCTCGTGATCTGCCGCTGTATTTTTCAAATCTCCCAAGAACACAGCAAACACAAATACATTTTACAGATTAAATAGTTTTATCATTTTTAGTTAAAATGTCGCGCTTACTTGTTCACACACCGGTAAATGGTTCCTCTGCATATCAGTAACTTATGCAGTGTTGATATATTTCAGGTTTGGGATCATCCAGACTAAATAAAGAATAGTTCTTATCCGGTGCTCGCGGCAAGAAATGTGTACATTAAATTAAAAACAAAATCATATTATTTGTTTTATTTTTGCGATTATTTCATTTTCATGACCCTTCATCTAGTTGCAAATTTGAAACAGAATAAAGTTTAGATATAGTTTATTGCGACAAAATAAATGCCTGTAATGTAATCAGGCTATTGTATTATTACAGGTATACATTCGCCCGTATAATCTATGATGGAGTAAGCAACTTGTCAATAATGACACCGTTAATAACACCAGTACGGTTTTTGCCACTATATCCATGAATACGCACTTTTATGATGCAGACTTGTTTGGATCAATTCAACGTCCCCAAGGCGAAGGACTGTTTTTAATTTTAATCAGGATATTTTAGTCAGGTATGCTCTGAATAATTGTTTATAGCAATGAATGCATGTTGTTTACTCAAAGTAAATGGCGGACGGAATGTCACTGTGATATGTGTATAGGAAATGAGTGTCGTATTCAAGAAACAATTAGGAATTTTTGCGTACAGAGAAAGAAAACACTCGCGTTATATAAAGTATGTAAAAATATATCAAAAAGCTGACCAATCTGAAAAAAAAAACTGTTTTTAACGAACCCTGCACACATTTAGATGAATATATATTTAAAGAAAGTGTATTGCAAATTTGTAGAGACATTGACATAGTTCAGTAAGCTTCCGTTTCCAGCAATATAATTAAAGCGGCATGCCTCCAGATCGTTCGACAACAACAAAAATATTGTTATAAATATCTTGAAATAAATGCTATATTTCCTAAGAAGGCTTTAAAACTAAATTACTGACAAACTTTATGTTACGGAAACACATGAGAATGTGCGGTTTTTACTACTTTTTACGATGAAAATCGAAAAGCGTTTGTCACGCGTTTACTCCAGCTAAACTCTCTCGAATATAAATATCTATATTCTGAAGTCATTATCCACTACTTCAGCTATAATAGCGCTATTGGTTACGACGACGGGAAAATGTCTTTATTGCCGCGGCGGTCCGGGGTTCGATTCCCGACGCGGTCATCTTTTTTCTTTGTATTTTTTTAAAACATTTTAGAAACTAAACATTCATATTCTAATGTTCATAATATGACCAAAACTTCGATTTGAAAGAAAGGTTATTTTTAGCCAAATCTGGAGGCAAGCTGCTTTAAATACTAAATTTTCCGTGGCGAAGTATTTATTATGACCGTGCAACAGGACTACATATGATTCCAGTCTTGTCAGATGAAATAGAGATGTCACATAAAACCGATTTAATTCACGACTGAAATGACGATATTATACAAAAAATCTTACCAATACTTTAAAATGTTTTATGCACATTTTAAATCAAATAGTCAGATAGTTAATTTACAAGTGTATTCTGTAAGTTGTGTTGAAATTGAAAAGATTGTATCAGCAGCATGCTATATAGGCTGTATATATGTTATTATTTTACTCGTTCATGCTTTAATTAAGTAAGTGTTTTATAAATATGACATTGTATCTTGAAACAATGTATCAAAGTAAAATATAAAGCAAACAGGCTCAAATTTGACTAATCGGCAGAAATTGTTAGGTATTCTCAACTGGATCCAACCATGTATTGACGGGGGAAAATGGCGTATTTACATTGCAATTGACGTGTTGTAAATACATTGATTATACTTTTGAAATGCTGTTTCAGGGCCGGATATTTATTCATGCGTCGCTATTTACACTGTTTCGAATTGGGCATTCGGAAACAGTTCGGCAATAACCTTGCATATATTAATTAACATTTGCATTATGTGAGTGTTTATTTTTGGAATCATAACAACGATTTTTGGGAGCATCAGTCGAAATGTTTTTTTTATTTATTACCTCACAGAAGTCATTAAAATCTTGGAAGCTGGTCAACTCATTGTAAACGGGGCGTACTCAAAATAACTCGTATGTAAAAGTATTTGTGACATAGTGTATTTTTAAGTGTTATGCAAAAATATGGTTAAGGTCGGGTTTGTAATAATAGTGAAAAAATAATCGTTTACAAAACCTAGATACATACTTTTGGTAGTGTTGCATATTAGTGCGCCCCGGTAATTGGTATCTGGAACATATTGACCATTCACAAGAATAACAAAATGGTAAAACATATTGTACCGGAATTGTTGAATAGCGACAACACAAGTTTGTGTGTGTATTAACGTCTGCAGAAACCCTTTGAATAGGCTGGTTACCTCGACCAAAGCACGCGGGTTTCTTGCAAAGTGAATATTAAAAGGTTTCAACAATGCAAACTTATATAATTCGAAATTTTCTTAGTTTTGCTTATTATTTCCAATATTTCAGAAATATACGTCTTTAAATAACAAAATATCAAAAACAAAAGTGGACGGGATTGCAATGATTCAGGATACTAGACAGCACTTACAATTCCAAAAAAAAAGCTTCTTTCAATGAACTTCAATTATTTGAGTGATCATGGTGATCTTCATGCAATTAAATTTGAAGTTAAATTGTGGTCACAAATGTACCATTCCCTTACAATAAACAAGGAAAATGTTTGCAACATAATACGTGAAACATACTCACTAGAATTCTCGAAGACGCCCTGAAAGTAAACAATGTTGTATAGTTGAGAATAGAATTGGACGGTAACGGTTAGCTGCGAAGACATTACAAAGGTCAGTCGAACCTGTAGGAATGTTACATATGTAATATGCATGTACGCTGCTTTACCTTTCTATACGTTATATATGTTAAGGCATTGGCCTCTAGGATTTGACTAAGAAAATGATCTCTTTTTTAAATGAAGTTTTGTCATCTTATGAACATTAGATTTTTTGTTGCTAAACTATTTTGAAAATGCCAAATCAAGAAAAAAGATAACCGCGTCGGGAACCGAACCCTGACCGCCGCGGAAATACAAATGTTTTCCAATGTGGTTACCAACAGCGCTATGGAGGCTTTAGTGTCCAAATTGCGTTCAATATAGATATTTATAATCGAGGCAGTTTACCTTGAGTAAAACGTTACAAACTAAAGATTGAACATTTGGAACATTCCAACCTTCAGTACACATGTGACTTCGACATATGAAATACATACGGTGTTAAGTTATTCCAACATCGTTTATCTATTATCATCTAAACAAGAGGAGAGTGGTTGACCATACGCTTCTATGAATCAACAAGGAAATGTGTTTAACTGATATCATCCATCGAAAAATGTGTTTGTCAGAGAGGTGCTAGGCTGAAATCCAATGTCGATTTTATGGCAAGGCGAACTGTTACTGCTTAAACTCAAATGGCAGAGTTTAAAAATGAGGAGTTTGTTGGAATAAAAAGGAAATCATTGAAAGTATCTACTCCTAACATAGTTGTGACACAAATTTTAAATGAAAATACGTCCGATGACAAAATATAAATTTAAATCATATTTTAGTCAGTGTAAATACGCTTTCTGAGTCATACATGTTATATACAATAGTAAACGGGAACCAGTTATGTGTTGTCAACTACTATGTTCAAATTTGGAATTAGAAACAAGTTCTGTAAATAGCAACAATTAAAGCGCACTAGGATATAGACAGGTATACGGATGACAGTGAAGTCATTCTGTATTGAGCGATTGGTGTAAACACATGAGTGCTCAACTTATAAGTTATTCCAGTAAATTGATAAGTGAGTTAATGCAACTACACTGTCAGGGCGGATAATTTATGTCAAAGAAAACTTTTGAGACTTAAGAAGAGTTGCAGTATGGAAACTCGGTTTCGACCGGGCCAGCGTCCCCCACCACCACCACATTGCCGACATAGCCATGCCATATCTCAATGCATACGGGTACGACTTCCCCGAAAATGGAGCCGTCCGTTTGCCGTGTGTGGTGGCCCATGTAAGTGCTAATGCACATCTTTGGCCTCTAAATCGGTGTAGACGTTTTTGGCGGTCTTACTGGACTAATACGATCAATAGGCTTTTGATGCCAAGCCCTAGGAAATCTCACGTTTACTCTTATATTTTCTATTGTTTCATATCAAACCGCATTTAATGTTTATAAACATAATTTAGAAGCAAAATACTACTCTTTATTCTAGTGTTACATTTTAATTGATTCTCAAAGAACCTGCCAATCTGACTGATGGTTAGTAGTTAGATACATGGGGTTTTTGGCATTTTAACCCCCCCCCCCCCCCTGACCCCTTGTCCCTATTCTATAAGTGGACTTTAACCTTACCCTAAAATTAAAATACTAACTTAGTACCCTTGATACCCTAAAAAATTTTTAAATCTTTAGTTAAACCGAATGAAAACCTTTGGTTTAACCAAAAAAAAGATTTAGTTTTTGGTCCGAACTGACCAATGCCGGACAATTTAAAATCCACAGGTTTTAAACCCAGTTAAAACCAACTAAAAAGTTTTAAAGTTAAATTTAAATACATATGATATAGATGAGTTTACAGAATAAAATATATTGTTTGAAAGAAAGAAAATTTACTGATAATATAAATCCTCATTATGTTATAACAAAAAACGGGAGAAAAATGATAAAGGCTACTTGTTCATCTTGTGGAAAAATGAAATTAAAGTTTGTTAAAAGTACAGGGGGTAATTTAGATATTCACAAAGCAATGTTACCTTTATTACCTAAGAAAGGTTTAACACTTCCAGGATATAATTATTGTGGGCCAGGAAATCCCCTAGATAATGGACCCCCTGTCAATGAACTGGATGCAGTATGTATGGACCATGATTTTTGCTATGACAGTGGTGTAAAAAAGGGTACATGTGATAAGCAAATGCTTTCCAATTTAAATAAAACTAAATCAAAAACATTTGGAGAAAAGATTGCAAAACATTTAGTTGTGAAACCTATAATTAAAACGAAATACACACTTGGGTTGGGACAAAAACAAAAGTCAAAAAACGGGAAAAGGGGGTAGAGTATACCCCGAATAACATGGAGCGATGAATTAGCAGAAGAATTACACAAACCAATTAAAAGAAAATTTAGGAAACGAAGAGTGATAGTTAATGATATTGATGTTTACTTGGTCAGCTGATTTAGTTGACATGCAAGCTTTTTCAAAATATAATAAAGGAGTAAAATACTTGTTAACCGTTATTGATATATTTAGTAAATATGCTTGGGTTATTCCATTAAAGAATAAAAACTGGAGAATCTGTTACTGAAGCATTTGAAAAAATAATTTTTGAAGGACGATTACCAGTAAATTTATGGGTAGATGAAGGAAAAGAATTTTATAAATAAAAAGTTTGAATCATTTTTGAATAAAAATAAGATTAATATGTACCAACATTTAATGAAGGAAAGGCTGTAGTAAAGAAGATTTATAGAAGTTTAAAAAGAATAATGTGGAAATATTTTACAGCAAATAATACTTATACTTATTTAGATAATTTGCAGGATATGGTTGATAAATATAACAAAACAAAACATTCTAGTATAAAAATGACACCAACCGAAGCTAGTAAAACTTAAATAAAGGTACTGTTTACTTTAATTTATATGGTGATTTAAAGATACCAAAAAGTAAACAAAATTTAAAATTGGTGATCGAGTTCGCTTAAGCAAACTTAAAAGACATTTTGAAAAAGGATATACACCAAACTGGACAGAGGAAATATTTATAATTTATAAAATTAATAATACAAATCCCAGAACGTACACTATTAAAGATTTAAATGATGAAATAATTCAAGGTTCATTTTATGAACAAGAACTTTTACCTACTACACAAGAGGTTTTTAGAATAGAAAAAGTTATTAGACGAGACTAAAGAAAAAACAAGCTTTAGTAAAATGGAAAGGTTATAGTGAAAAATTTAATAGTTGGGTACCATTTAGTGAATTGAAAGAAATTTAATTTAAAAAATATATTATATAAATGGTCCATAAAAATTTAATTTCTAATAATGGAATAGAAACAATAGATCAGTTAATCATTCACTTAACCAAACTAGCTGCTGCTTACAGAAAAAGTTATAAATTTTGTGGGAGAGTAAGCACCGGATTATATATTACAGCAGGTGTTTTTGGTTGTTCAGCTGCATTAGCACTTGTTTCAGCTATTCCTATATTTGTAGCAGTTGCTGGCGCTGTTCCATCAGTAATTACCATATTTACTAACAGACTAAAACTTGACGACAAGAAATTTATTTTAAAAGCACATCACCACAAAATAAAACAACTAATAACAAAAGCACGGATTGGAAAAGTAAATAAAGAAGAAGAGAAACAAGTTATTCAGGATATTTTTACAATACTATTAGAAATGCAGAAAGAAAAAAAATATTCAATGCCTTTTGAAACGTATATGAAGGAATTTAAACTTAACGGATATAAAAGTAAAAAAAGAAGAGCTGTATTAAATTTTACGTGTGTTTTTTAGAGATTTTTTTCTATAAGTATATTATATATAGATGGTTAATAGAAAGGTAGATAGAATGATTATGTCAAAATTATCTAGCACTTTAGGAGAAATAATGAATCCAGACAAAAATTCATATAAGAAAGTTCTTAAAAGAAGAAATGTTATTAAATCAAAACTTGATCAAATAGTTAGCGATGAATATAAAAATCATGTTATTGATAAATTACAAAATGTTATAGATCCTTATCTTTTAAAAAATAATTTATTTGAATGGAACTGCGGTTGCCTGTTAACTGAAGAAGAAAATGCTGTACCCTCGAGTACTAAAACCTCTAGTTTTAAAAAGTTATGTGATTGTCCCAGACCAAATAATATTAGGAACAACCCTAAAAAAGTTATTGTAACCGACTGTGATACTAATGAAGAAAAAACATATAAAAGCAATTATGCAGCTTCTAAAGACCTTGGTATTAATTCTGGGTTAATAACAATGTGCTGCAAAGGAGAAAACCGAGTAAAATGTGGAATATCAAAAGTTAATGGAAAAAGATATAAATTTAAATATTTTATTTCTTCTTAAAGATAATTTAAAACTTTATTTATTTTATTATTTTTTAATTATTTTTTTAATCCTTTTTTGCTTAACGAATTTTATTTTCTAAATATAATATATAGATGGAAATTGAGAGATCTACAAAACAATATTATAAGAAATTTGAAATTAAAATTACATAAAAGACAAGATCCAAAGAATCAATTATATTTAACTATAAACGACTCTTATGAAATACTTAAATCTGAACTTAAAACTTTAAAAGGTATAAAAATAAACGTTGTTTTAAAAATAACTTTTGCAAAAATGGATAAAACTGATACAATATATAAATCAGCTTATTTTCAATCAAAGGCTTAGAAATTATTAACACAAACGAAAAAAAAAAAAACTTTACATCAAGCTTTTGATGAAATAATAAATAGAATTGGTAATTGGATTTCTGAAGGAAGGGGCTGGAGAATAGAGTCCAGTTGATGCTCATTATATAAACAGATATAAGTATAGCCCATTGGCTGCTTCAAGTTATTTAGAATTACCAAAACCATTACAACATCCAATGAAAGGATTAATAAATATAAAGAATGATGATAACGAATGTTTTAGATGGTGTCATTTAGCTTACAAATTTCCTGTTGAAAAAAATCCTCAAAATATTTCAAAATATAAAAAACATATAAACGATCTTGATTATGCTGGAATTAAATTTCCTGTTACATTAAATCAAATACCTAAAATTGAAGTTTTAAATGAAATATCATTTAATATATTTGGATATGAAGAAAATAGTATTTATCCATTGTACATATCAAAATATCAATACGAAGAACACTGTGACATGTTGCTAATTACTAATGATAAAATAAATGATAAAATAAATGATAAAATAAATGATAAAATAAATGATGATGACTGTAAGCCCTCAAGAACTGTAGTCCAACATTATGTTTGGATAAAAGACTTTAATAGATTAGTGTTTAACAAAACCAAACATAAAGAAAAAAAATATTTCTGTAAAAGTTGTTTACAACATTTTACATATGAAAGAATATTAAATGAACATATTCCAAATTGTTTAGCTATTAATGGTACCCAAGGTGTAAAAATGCCAAAAGAGGGAAGTAAAGTACAATTTAAAAATTATCATAAAGGTTTAGCAGTACCTTTTGTAATTTATGCTGATTTTGAATCAATAACTAAAAAATTTTTTAACTGCTTTACCATCAACTGAATCTTCATTTACTGAACCATATCAAAATCATATAGATTGTGGTTACGGCTATAAAGTTGTTTGTTGTTATGACGATAAATATACTAAACCAACCCAGATTTATAGAGGTCCTAATGCAGTTTATAAGTTTATTGAAAAAATGCTTGAGGAAAATGAATATTGTAAAGAAATATTTAAAGAACATTTCAACAAAGAACTAAGAATGTCTAAAAATGATTCAACCGAATTTAAAAAACAAAAGTTTTGTCATATTTGTGAAAAAGAATATATAAAAGATTCAATCAAAGTACGTGATCACTGTCATATAACAGGAAAATTCAGAGGAAGTGCTCACTCAGAATGTAATATTAATTTTAAACTAACACATAAAATTCCTGTTTTTTTTCCCATAATTTAAGAGGTTATGGGGGTCATTTTATTATGCAACAAATGGGAAAAATTCAAAAAAAGAAATTAATGTTATTCCTAACAATATGGAAAGATATATGGCATTTATGATTTCTGACTTGGTCTTTATTGATTCATTCCAATTTATGTCTCAATCATTGGATAACTTAGTAAAAAATATTCCAGAATTCAAATACTTATCTCAAGAATTTGATAAAAATATAGAATTATTAAAAACAAAAGGTGTTTATCCATATGATTACATGGATTCATTTAAAAAATTTAAAGAAACAGAATTACCTTCTAAAGAAGATTTTTATTCAATTTTAAATGAAACTAATATTTCTGATAATGAATATGAACATGCTAAAAATGTTTGGAATAAATTTAAAATAAAAACACTGGGAGAATATCATGATCTATATTTAAAAACTGACGTATTACTTTTAGCTGATGTATTTGAAAATTTTAGAAAATTATGTTTGGAGTACTACAAATTAGATCCTTGTCATTATTTTAGTAGCCCTGGTTTAGCTTGGGATGCAATGTTAAAAATGACTGGAATTAAGTAAGATTTAATAACTGATATTGATATGTATCTTTTTATTGAAAAGGGACTGAGAGGAGGAATAAGTTATATTTCAACAGATCAGTAAAGCAAACAATAAATATATGAAAGATTATAATTCAAAAGAAGAAAGCAAATACATTATGTACCTCGACGCCAATAACCTTTACGGTTGGGCTATGTGTCAACCTTTACCCTCTGGAAACTTTAAATTTATATCCGAAAAACAATTCAAAAAATTAATTGCAAAAGGTAAAACTAACTTTATAGTTGAATGTGATCTTGAATATCCAAAAGAATTACATAAAACCCACAACGATTATCCTTTAGCTCCTGAAAAAATTAAAATACCAGATCAATGGCTTTCTGATTATAGTAAAAATATTAAAACAGAATTTGAAATAGGAAAAAGTAATGTAAAGAAGTTGGTTCCAACTTTAATGAAAAAACAAAATTATGTAGTTCATTTTAAAAATCTTGAACTATATACACAATTAGGGTTAAAAGTAACAAAAATACATAAAGTATTAACTTTTGACGAAAGTCCTTGGTTAAAAAAGTATATTGATTTTAATACTCAAAAAGATCTAAAGCAAAAAATTCATTTGAAAAGGACTTTTTTAAGTTAATGAACAATTCTGTATTGGGTAAAACGATGGAGAATTTACGCAAGAGGGTTAATTTTAAAATTTAAACCCACATGATGAAAATATTTTATTAAAATACATAGCCAAACCTTCATTTGTTAGTTCAACGATGTTTAACTCTAACCTTTTTGGTATTCATAGAATAAAAGAAAGTTTGTTATTAAACAGACCTTGTTATGTTGGAATGTGCATTCTAGATTTATCAAAATATTTAATGTATGATTTTCATTATAATTACATTAAGGAAAAGTACGAGGATAATTGTAAATTACTATTCACTGACACTGATTCATTATGTTATGAAATAAAAACCAAAGATGCGTATAAAGACTTTTATAAGGACAAAGATTTATTTGATAATAGTGATTACGATAGTAATTCAAAATTTTATTTTGATATAATAAAAAAGTAATTGGAAAATTTAAAGATGAAGCTGCTGGTGTAGTAATTGTTGAATTTGTCGGATTAAGAAGTAAAATGTATTCTTATTTATTAGAAAATGAAGTTAATGTTAAAAAATGTAAAGGAATTAAAAAACTTGTTGTTAAGAAAACAATAGTTCATAAAAATTACAAAGATACTTTGTTTAATTCAACCCAAACTAATCACACCTTTAAAGTTATTCGTTCTGATAAACACAATCTTTCCAGTTATGTTATAAATAAAACATCTTTATCATGTTATGACGATAAAAGATATATTCTTGATAATGGTATTGATACATTAGCTTATTCTTAAATTAATTAAAACTTAAATTAAAACTTAAATTAAAACTTAAATTAAAACTTAAATTAACTCTTAAATTAAAACTTAAATTAAAACTTAAATTAAAACTTAAATTATAGAACCATAAATTGTTAACTGAATATTCATAACGTTTAAAGAATTAATATAAATAACATCATTTATTTTAAATTCATTTGCATAATTAATAGAAATAGATTCATTTTTTCTGTTATTTTTTGCATTGTAACTTTGAAGAATTACATTTTCTTTATTTTTTATTTGTAATTTAGCTTCTCCTTTATCTAATTTAATTGCATCAACAAGAATAATTAAAATGCAATTAAAATTAATTGTTACATTATTACCATTTTTGAACTAAACCAGGACTAGCATTTACAGTTTTCCATTGAAATAATCCACCATCAGTATCTTGGGTATAACATGTTAAAAACAATGGAGGTTTTCTTATTAATTGTCTTTCTATTTTATTTACTTTCTCATTTATATTATTGAATATTCCCATTATATTAATTATTCCAGTTAAATAAAAACACAGTTTTAATAAGTTTAATTTACATGTCCTTATTAGTTAAAATAATTTATAACAGTTTGTTCATTTTGTTTTACATTATTAATTTTTAGTATTTTATACAATAAATCATACAACGGTACTTTATCTTGTAACATTTTAATGAAAAATAAACAATAATATCCGCAAAGCATACTTGTTTTGTCTTGATATTGAACATTGTTGTATTTTACATTTGGTATATAATTAATTACTTCTTTCGGCGGAGGAAGTCCAAATGGATCGAAATACATATTATTTAAGTAACAAACCCAATGTGTTCCAGGACCAATAGAGTCATCTAAATTGATTATTCCACACTCGTCCTTTTCTTTTAATTTTAATTTTGGTAGACCTGTAGTCTCCGAGAGTTTTACTCTTGGTAAATTATTTCTACTAAATACACCCCTAAAGTTTTTAATTTTTAATTGTTTTACCCATTGTTCTATTTCAAAGTTAGATATTGGTTTGTTTATAAATTTTATTTTTTTTTTACTATAGGAATTCGTCTGTAAGGTCTCCGTTGTGAATCAATCTGTATACCCTGGCCATGTCCCTTACCACTTAACAAAGATGTAATCAAAGGTATTCCTAGACTAGCAGCCAACATACCTAAAAACCCACCGTCTTGTTTTTGTTTTTGTGTTAATCTAATCACTCCAGATCCTACTAGTTGCTTTCTTTGATTAGGTGTAAGATATGGTGATATCATATTTCTCTTATCATTAGCAACTGAAATCATACCATTTCCAAGTATTTTACTAACACCAGTACTGGCTAGCCCAGAAAGGGCTCCAATGCCTAGAGGGGCTAATATTTTTGGAGCTATTTTTGCTGCCATTGGAAGAATTGTTTTTCCTAACAAACCAGCTAAAGCTCCTAAAAATCCACCATTTTGACCTTGACTGGACATTTGGCTTTTTGAAATTGTAATTTCTAATCCCTTATTATTTGCAACAGCTTTTTTAATTTGATTAATTTGTGTTTTTGTTAAAAGTAAAGGGAAGTTTCCATGTAATTGTTCATGTTTTAATCTAAAAGTATGTGGAATTTTGTTGTTGTAGGCTCGGGCTAAATTTTTCTTTTGTCCATCTGTAAGGTTAACTTTATATTCAATATAATTTGATGTCATTATATATAATTTATATTTATTTTATTTAATTTATATTTATTTTATTTAAACAATGACAAGTTCATTTAAACAATGACAAGTTCATTAGTTCATTTAAACAATGACAAGTTCATTTCCAATAGTATTTATTTCAACTGTTTCCTCATACAATACAATTGCGTAAACACGAATATTAGCTGCTGGTGGAATATTTAATTTAGCTGTTAATGTAATATGCTTAGGATCTTCTGTTATTACTTCCTTTTTATATTCTAAGTTAAAATGAACAAATCCAAATAAACTTCGAAAATTAAATCTATTTAGCAGACTTCCAGTAGTCTTATTATTTTGTTTATAATAATAATTAATTACATCATCATATATTCTTGATATACTTGTGTATTCTGTTTCTGGATAAAAACACCATTACCAACTTCAAGACGACAAGAACTCAAAATGCAATTTTCATTTGCTGCATTAATTTTAAATGTATCTAACAAATGTGGATTATGTTCTTGTGAATTACTTTTATCAGGTCGTTGTAAATAAACAAATACATGTTGTGGTTTTGTTACACCAGCTGTTATTCTAAAGGTTATATTAGTTTGTTGTGTATCAGTTGATTGTGTTATCATTTCCCGAAGGTATGACCATCTTGCTTTTGTAAATCTTTCAGTAGCAATTAGATCAAACCCAAATTCATTAAAAACCAAACGTGGAACCCATAGAATTAATTTTGTTACAATTACCCTACCTGGGTCTCCGCCATCTCTAAAAATTAATTCATCATCATCTGTCAGCTGCAATATTATTTGAATTTGACTTGGAGGTATAATATTAGTTTCTAAACCCTGAAAAAATGAATAATTATTTAGTGGAATTTTAGCATTTACCTCTTTACCACCTTGGATTAATAAATTCCTAGAAGCAAAACCACTATTATATTTAGCTTGGGCAGGTCTGATTTCAGTGCCAACGTTAGTATCTAAATAGATAAATTCATTTGTTCCAGTTGATTTTGCATAATCTTCAGATAGTTCAACTAAATTTTTTACATTTATTACTTTGTATAAATTATTACAATCATAAACAATTTTTCCATTCTGTTTAACAACTAACTGATCAGTTAATGAAGCTGCATTATTAATTAAGCAAATTTTATCTCCATCATAATTATTACCATTAGCAAGCTTATTTTACTTTAAAACTACTTCAAAATAACCATTAAAACCAATCAAAATATGAACTTCTATCATTAATTGTAAAGTGATAACCGTTTTTTTTGTTGCTTAACATTATTTCCCAGGACAGATATTAATGCTGTATCTAATTGAATAGGAGTTAATTCATATCTTTCACAATATTGTTTTGTTCTAAACATGTATATATTATATATTATTTTATTTTTTATTTTATTTTTTATTAAAGTTAAAACTTTAGTTTTTATAAATTAATCTGTTAATACGTTTTTGTCGAGCTGAAGTTCCAGATCCTGACAATATTCTATTTATTCTCATATTAATATCCTCCTCTTTATCATTATTATTTTTATTATTTTTACTGTTATTCTTTTCTTGTAATTCCTTAGCAATTAAATTACCAACTGCTGGAGCAGGTTTCTTTTTAAGTTTTTCAACAATTTTATCAGCAGCTAAATTTCCAACTTCTGTGCCAACCTTTTTTGTTCCACTTTCAAGTGCTGCTTTTCCTGCTGTTTCCAAAGCTTTTTTTCCAGCTGTGCCAATTGAAGATGCAACTCCGCTTGAAAACAATTTCGTTAAAGTATCAAAGATACCTGTTCCATGTATGATTTCTTTTCCCGTGTGAGCATCAACATAAATAAATATTCCTTTATTTTTGTCATAAACTTTTTTGTACATTATATAAAACTAAAATTTATAATTTCATAATTAAAGTTTTAAAACTTTAGTTTTAATTAATTTTTTTTTAAAATTAGTGTAAAACTTGTTTCAACCTCATTAAAATAATTATTCTACCAAATACAAACTGTAATATATATTCTAATTGAATTATAATATATTTATTAATTTCAGAATATCCAACTCTTTGTGGTTCTTTTGTAAATGGATAAGCTCTTTTAAATCTGCAGTACTTAAAGCATAGATAATATCACTGAAATTACCATCAACAAGTGAATTATCAATAAGATCACAATGAATGTAAATTGTATCAACAGAGTTAGTTATATTCGGTGTTGTAGTTCCCCATTCGGTATTTCTCAATGCTTTTTTCTCAAATCCAAGCATGTATGAAAATTTGACATTCTTAAATCCAACATAAAATTATCTGTAATTGAAATCAAAATCTTAAAACTACTTAAATCAAATTCCAAACTTATTGGAGCAATTTCTGATTTATTAAATTCAAAATCATCATTATTTATTAATGTTTCCCTTATATAATTATTAATATCTGTGTAACTGTAAGAACCATTTGTAAATATAATATCTTTCCATTCTTTACCATTATGATAACGAATTTTTTTATTGTCGTATTCATCACTAATATTATGCCAAGAGTAGGTCATAGTGTTAATACTATCCAAACCAACAACATAAGTTTTATTTTTATCTAAAATTAAAGAACGACTAAATCTGATTGTAAAATCACTCGGTTTATTTTTATTATCTTTAACTGTTTCAGAACTTAATACTATTTTTTGTTCCATTTATATATTCAAGAAAAATAATTTTTATATAACATTTCATGTTGTTCTGGTAAAAGTGAATTCATTTTTAATAGTTCATCAATTATTCTAATACCTTCATTTTTTAGTTCTTCATTATTATTTCCAGCATCAATTGAACCACAAATTAACTCCAAGTCATTAACCAATTCTTTTGGATTACATGGACAAACGTCATAACCTTGTCCTCTAATTACTTTTTTAAATTTCATAGATCTTTAATTGATAGGTAATCCTGACTTTTCTGTTAATTCTTTGAATATTTTTATTGAATGAATTGAATGCTTTTTCTTATTGTTATATCTTTTATTAATCAAATCAATTAAATCATTATCTACTTTAGTGTTAATTACTTCTTTTCCAGTTATTCTATCCTTAGCAATTAATTTGTTTTGACCATAAAGTTTATTTAAGTTAATAATTAAATTACCATATTGTCCATTTGGTGAAACTTTATATGGGTTATGATATCTTATTCCTTTTCCCATATACTTTTTTCCTGTTTTTAGAATATCAATGATTACGTCTCTATATTTGTTATAATTTTCCGACTTAGCTTTAATTGCTTTCTGTTGCTTTAAATCAAGATC